>NC_066537.1:7500-122500 GCF_024679095.1 Eriocheir sinensis
ACAACTGGAGGGGAAAACGCTACCCCTTCAAAACTCCATCTCCATTCACGGAGTGGAGTTCGACGCGGGACTCTCCTTCACCAACCATGCTAAAAAAATATCAAAAAATGCAGCGTGGAAACTCAGCTGTGTACGGCGCATCTCCCATCTACTTGACGCCAAAGGGACTGAGGTGCTCTACAAGGCACAAGTACGCCCCCTCATGGAGTACTCCCCCCTCGCCTGGTCCTCCTGCCCTCCATCCTATCTTGCAACGCTGGATCATGTCCAGGCCAGAGCCCAGCGACTGATACAGCGCACAGGTCCTCAGCACGCGCGTGGCTCCTTGCAACCTCTCCAGGAGCGCAGGGATGTGGCAGGCCTGTGTGTAATGTTCAAGGCACACAACCTAAACACACCCCACCTGGCAGCTCTCAAGCTCACCGCGCCCCCAATCCCCATACACTCCACCCGAGCAGCACCCCACAGACAGGAACAAGTGGCTGTACCCTTCTCCAGGACAGAACACCACTTCCGCTCCTTCCAGCCCCGCTACAGCCGCCTGTGGAACCAGCTTGCTCGCCACACCGACCTCCATCATCGCGCGTCACTTCAAGACTTCAAGCGGGAGGTGAACAGCTGGATAAGGACTTCTAGGCAGTAATTCAATGTGTCTTTTATGTAGCTATAGATAGATGAAGCTTAAAACCTTCAACTTTAGCACAATCTTCTGTAAGCCCTGTTTAAATAAAAAGAAAAGAAAAAAAGAGAGAGAGAGAGAGAGAGAGAGAGAGAGAGAGAGAGAGAGAGAGAGAGAGAGAGAGAGAGAGAGAGAGAGAGAGAGAGAGAGAGAGAGAGAGAGAGAGAGAGAGAGAGAGAGAGAGAGAGAGAGAGAGATTGATATTGATATTGATATTGATATTGATATCTTTATTGGCCATTGATATAATATAATATGTTATAAACAGTAAACAGTAATAGTACAGCCCAGGTCCATTAAGGAAGAAGCTTTTGTATGGACCAGTTTTAATGAACAAAGAAATACATAAAACATGCAAATGTTTTGGCCTAGTTGAAGACAGTATCTATCATGTATAAGACATAAATACAGCACATTTTAGTTTATTGCCTACTCACACAAATACATGTACATGCAGACCCACATATGTACATACATAATCACATACATACATACATACATACATATACACATACATATACATACATACACACATATATGCAGCCTAGCATACATATACAAATACATACATAAAGAAATGCACATATACGTTCATACAAACAATACACATACACACCATATACATACATATGGACATACATACAAACATATATACATACATACATACATACAAATACATACACATATACACATGCATATACATATACACACATATATACACATACACACATTCATACGCATCCACATACATACATATGTACATACATACACACACATACATTATAAGTTTAGCAGGTTTGGAGTTAAAGTCTTTGCTTAAATTGTCTTTTTACTGGTTTTGTGGCTTACACGGAGCGTGTGATGCGAACTCTATCGAGACGAAATGATGACTGCTCTCGGCAGCCGCACAAGCTATGTGCGTCATCGTTCGTTCATGAGGTTGCTTAGTCTTAGAGGATTTATACAGATAGAGGGAGAAGAAGTGGAAACGGATAGATATTTAGGATTAATATTTACATGTTTACAATGCTCGGTCAGGCTAGCGTGGCGCCCACGCCACGATGAAAGTAAAACTCTATGTACAAGGATGGCCGGGCCAAATGAGGTATAGAAAGTATGAAGACGAGAAAGGAAGTACACAGTATAAGGGAATGGGAAAAAAAAAATAATGAATGGGTTACAGGATTATAAGCCCATAAGGGACAAATAGCAGTTAAATGTAAGTTAAACAATTGTCACATGGGTACATTACCTAGAGTAATGGTGTATAAACAAAGAAAGACAAGTGCACAAAAAAAAATTCCTAATATCTAAACTCCCGGGAGAATGAGCTATTAACTAAATATAATATGAGAAATAATATATAATAGAAAACACTATCATGATCATGGATTAAATGGTATGGTTATATATACATGGTTTAGTTAAGGTAAAATATGGAAACAAAAAAAACAAAAAATGGTGGTATATGGATATATAGGTGTATATAGAAATGGCAAATAGATACATATCACAGAGGACTTGCATGTTATTTAGTTATTGTAAAGAAATTATCCTGTCCTCGGGTTAGGGATAAATGGCATATGAAGATATTTATGCTCAAGGAGAAAAAGATATTATAGGACAATGGGAACATGGTCTATGCCGTTGCTGGCTGTAAGGTGCGCTGGAGGATGGCTCGACGCAGGAAGGCGTAGCGGCGGTGGAAGACACAAATGAGTAGGGTAGCTAGGATCACAGTGAGCGTGAGTACTGTAGTCAGTGACGCGAGGATGGGGTATACAGTGTCGGGGCGAAGGTCTGGCCATATGGTGAGAGATGAAATGGGTTGTAGGTTGATGTTTGGTGCAATGAGTTTGGGTAAGGTGTCTCCTAGTGGGTGTAAGGGTTTGAGTTGTAGGGGAGTTGTTGGTACCGGCAAGTTGAAGGGTTTGAGGTTGTAGGTATGAAAGGTTTGGTTGAGCAATAGATGGTTAGATTGTTTAGTTGTCAGGTTGTGGGATGTGAGACTGCAGGCCTCCAAGATGACAAAGGAGCCGTGGACAGCGGTGTTGCTAGGTCGGGATCCAGGGCAAGTGACTGTAAGAGCAATGGAATGATGGAAATAGAAGTAACGCCAGGGTTTCACTCTAAGGTGGAAGATGGTGGTATCCTCGACTGGGGTGAAAAGACACAGAGATTCAATTGGGGAGTTTCTAACTAGACCCATCTCACAAGGATAATTGCTGGTAGGCAAAAAGACGTACTGGTAAGCAGGGCAAAGGTACATCTGGAATCGGGTGATATGGCAATCATGAAAGTCAGCTGGAAAAGCAATGTGCATGAAATCTGATGAAACCAAGAGAGTGGTATGAGATGTAGATAGTTGGTAGATGGAAGAATTGACAACTGTAGGGAATGGATGAATGTGATAGATAGTGAACATATCTGGCGACCTAAAGGGTATATGCACCAAGATACCATCTGTAGTCAATGTTGCCTCCATGTAGGGATAATAATATTGAACCTGGGTCTCACTGAAAACAGGAGTTAAGCCTTTTTCTGTTCTGGCCCAATCAATGACATGCATAAGTTCCTGAGGGGTGAGAAGGGAAGGGGTTACAACACCATCTAACACGTCTCTGAGCAGTGTAAATGTGTCCTGCAGTGCTAATTTAAAATTTGTGATAGCAAGGTAGACAGTTCTGAGGTTTGCAGCCATTAAAGCCAAATGGTGAGCCAATAAGTACTGGTGTTGGACCTGCTGAAGCTGGGTTATGAGGGATGTGAAGTTGTTGAGGCGGTCTATGATAACTTTTTGAGTCTTAACAACCTTCTCAATAGCTTTGTTTTGGGAACTGAGAACAATGGCCTGGTTATTCAAAATAGTACCCCATTTGGCTAACTGATCGTGAACTTCAGCAACATCGGCTTCTGTAGCTGTACCAATGAGACCTTTTAACAATCTCCCACCAATGTCGATGAGACCACGCTTGGACCTGGCGTGGGCTACTGGTGTTTTAAGGTAAGTTGAAAAAGGGGTCCATTCTAGCAGACTATCAAAGGATTGTTGGATATTTAGGAAAGATAGCATGAGAGTAGAGAAATATGTCAGCGTGAGTGGATGGTTTAGTTTATGAACTGTGTCCGATGTCTGCTGGAGAACCGCTTCCGCTTGCTGGATCTGGCGCCGGAACTGGGGTATATGGAGTCGCTCCAGCTTTTGAAAATCGCATAGGGTAATGCGGACATCGACCACGTCCTCCACCACCATCACGGGGCCGTCTGGCTCCACGATTGCCCCCACACGTAGGTGTTGTTCATATGAGGGCTGCTTCGTGGCATTTGTGGGGAGGACCAGGAGAACACCTCCCAAGACACATAGGCAAGGGAGTAGCATCGCAACTGGGTGAGAGAATAGAAAGTGGTTAGTGGATGGATAAGGTAAAAAAAAAGTGTGAGAGAAGAGAAGGGACACTAAGGGATGAAGGTGGTTCTCCGTACAAATGCATCAGTTTGCAGATGTGTATGATCTTAGTTTCTTCCTGTAGTCGTTGGTAGTGTCCACCTCAGCTGGGCCTGGAGTATTTGTCGGTGTCGTTAGAGGGTCGTCAGGCGCAGGGGTCGACTCCTCACAGGTTGAGGAAGAAGGTCGGTTAGTGCGTTTTAAGTGGTCTAGGTGTGCAAGCTTCGTTTCCAAGGTAGTCAGGTGGCGGATCATGACCTTATTCCCTTTGTCGTAGGCCAGTAAGCGGTATGGTCCCTCAAAGCGAGGTGCTAGTTTGTTTTTGGGTTCCTGAATTTTTAAATAGACAATGTCCCCTATGACCAATAATTTGTCGGTTGCTGATTTCCATTGGGACGCATTCATGGCAGCCTTGCTATCCTCGATGTTGGAGGTAACCCGTTTATAGATCTTCTGGAAGTCTGTCCCTCTGACTCGAACATAGTCATCAAAATTATATATGGGTGTGTCCTCTTTGAGGAGGAATGAGTACGGCAATCGATGGTCCTGGCCAAAAATGACAAAGTGAGGTGTGTCACCTATTGATTTATGGAGAGATGAGTTAAGAGAAGCCATTACCTGAGGCATCCATTCGTGCCAAGTTACTGAGACATCACCTACCAGAGAGCGAAGTGTCTGAATGATTTTTCGATTTTGTCGCTCGACCATGCCATTGGAAGCTGGATGATAAGCCATGGTATTTACCTTATCAACTTGGTATTCCCTGCAGATTGCCTCCAAGATTTTATTGTTAAATTCTGTGCCATTATCTGAGATGAGGACTTTAGGGGTGTTATATTTACAAAAGACTTCATCAATGAGAGCTTTAGCCACAGTAGTTGCTTGCTTGTCCACTATGGGAACTAGAACCGAGAAACGACTGAAATGATCAATGGCAACCAATAGGTATTTGTGGCCTTCAGTAGTTTGGGGTAATTTCAATAGGTCAATAGCAATGGTATCCCATGGCTCTAAAGGTATGGGATAGCTTTTGATGGGGACTTGCTGAGTAATGGAACCATAATTTTCTGCACAAGTGTGGCAGTTGTTGATGTAATCAATGATGTCGAGCCGCATACGTGGCCAATAATATAACAAACGGGCTTGCATCAAAGCTCTACTTTTTCCAGGATGGCCTGCATGAGGGGAAGAATGTATGTTATGCAAGATCATAGAGACTAGGCTTTCTGGTACGACGATTTGTGTAACTTCCCTATGCGGACCGTATTTAGTTGTGATGTATGTATTCCTGACGAGGATGCCGTCGTTGAGATCAAAGTCAGTTAAGGGTACAGGTAGCGTTGGCAAGGAATTGGGGTCGCCACTCTGCAGATAGTATAGGATGGGTTGACAGAAGTTATCTGTTTGTTGCGCTGCGCGTATGGAATCATTCAAAGTTGGGTCATGAGTTCGACTTGGGTCATCAAAATGATCTACATCCATGTCCATTATCGCGCCGATATTTCTGGATAGGGCGTCCGCTACCTGATTTACTGCTCCAGGGACATGAGCAAATGAGGGATTAAAGTCTTGGACAATGAGGCTCCATCGGGCCAATTTCCCCGTGAGGGTTTTAGTATTGAATAATTCCACCACGGCTGCGTGGTCGGTTCTGACATGGATATTGTAGCCATAAATGATGTCACGAAAATGACGTAATGCCCACACGACCGCAAGGGCCTCAAGGTGGGTAGTACTGTAGTTTGATTCTGCTTTGTTGAGCGTGCGACTTGCATATGCTAGAGGTTGTAATTTATTTCTAACATCATATTGCATGAGAGCGGCTCCTAGGCCCTTGCCACAAGCATCTGTGTACAGGAAAAAGTCTTTTGTGTGGTCTGGGTAGGCCAGGACAGGCGGGGATGTTAGTGTTGTTCTAAGGGAATCAAAAGCTTCCTGATGTTCCGCCCCCCATGTAAATGTGGAGTCTTTGCGCAAAAGTTGAGTGAGGGGTCTTGCAATGCGTGAATAGTCCTTGATAAAGGATCGATAGTACCCGGACAGTCCTAGGAAGGAGCGGACAGATTTCACGTCTGTTGGCACAGGATAGTTAAAAATAGCCTTGACTTTGTCAGGAGTCGTATGTACACCATTCTGATCTAGTACATGGCCTAAGTATGTGATGCTTGGACGCAAAAAATGACATTTTGGGAAACGCAGAGTTAGACCTGCCTGGTAAAGGCGATTAAATACTTCTTGTAGTAAGGTAATGTGTGAGTCGACATCCTGTGACACTATGATGATGTCATCAATAAAGGCGAAAACCTGTTTGCCAAGGAGGCCATGCAAGACTTTGTTGACTAGCCTTTGGAACGTTAGTGGCGCACCACTAACTCCAAAGGGGAGTTTACGAAACTGCCAGTGACCCGAAGGGGTAGAGAAGGCTGTAAGCGGTTTACTATGCTCATCGAGGTCTACCTGCCAATAGCCACTTGCTAAATCTAAGGTCGTGAAAACCTTGTTGTTGGTGCCCATGCTGCTTAAAATATCCTGCAAGTGAGGTAAGGGGTATCTTTGAGGGTGCGAAACAGCATTTAGTTTCCTGTAGTCTACAACTGCATATACATACATATGGACATACATACAAACATATATACATACATACATACATACAAATACATACACATATACACATGCATATACATATACACACATATATACACATACACACATTCATACGCATCCACATACATACATATGTACATACATACACACACATACATACACAAATACATACACACACACATACATATATACACATACATACACACATACATACATATACATATACATACACACACATATGCTGCATACATAAACACATATACACATACATACATACACACATACACATATACATATATACACACACATATACATACACACATATACATTCACATACACACACACATACATACACATACATACATGTATATATAGTATTGTAAATAATAATAGTAGAAAAAAAATAATAATAGTAATAATAATATTAACATGTCTGATTATTGTTCATAACTTTGCAATAAAAATGATTTAATTTTGCCTTTAAATGTATTAATAGAAGTGAGTGATTTGATATCCTGTGGGAGGTTGTTCCAGTGTGTGACGCCCCGCACACTCACACTGCGGTGAGCCTGGACAGTGCGACAGTACGGTACTCTTAGGTCATGTGGTCGTCTTGTGTTGATGTTATGAGACAGTGGCTGGAATATGTTGGTGGGATACACATGTAATGCTTTGAACACAAATAAACAAGTCTGAAGTAATATAAGATCTGGTAATTTGAGAAGCTTGTAGTCACAAAAGAGAGGGTTGGTATGTTCATATTTTGATTTATATGACATTACCCTAATAACTTTTTTCTGTGCAACAAATAGTTGGTCTATAAGTGTTTTGAATGCTCCTCCCCAAACTGCTGAACAATACAATAACACTGGATATACAGTAGAATAATATATTAGTTTTAGGGAATCTTTAGTTACATTATTTCTAATTCTATATATTACACCTGTGACTTGAGATATTCTAATACAAACTTGCTGTAGGTGAGCTTTCCACGTTAGGTTTTCGTCAATTGTTACACCTAGGAATTTTATGTTGTTGACTCGACTCAATGATTTATTATTTAATTGTACATCAATATTGTCTTGAATTGAATGTATGGAACTAGATAGCATATAGAATGTCTTTGAAATATTTAGTGTTAATTTATTAGCAGTAATCCAATTTGATACATTTATTAGTTCTTTATTTAGAATTGCTATAATATCTTTAATGTTGTGACCCTGTACATATATTGTGGTATCATCTGCAAACAACAAAAAAATTAATTTAGTACTTGTGTATATTATATCATTGACATATATTAAAAAGATAATTGGTCCCAGAATAGACCCTTGTGGAACACCGCACCGGACCGTACTGTAGGAAGAAGATTTGTTATTGTATACTGTAAATTGTGTTCTGGAGGACAAATAGCTTTTTAAAAAATTATGTGCTTTTCCACGTATGCCATATATACATAATTTATGCAGCAAAATGTGATGGGATATGGTATCAAAAGCCTTACTTAGGTCACAAAATACTGTAATTTGATTACTTTTATTATCTAATGTATCATGAATACTTTGGCAAAGTTGGTGAATAGCTAGTTCAGTGGAGTAATTGGATCTAAAGCCATACTGACAGTCGGTTAAAAGTGAAAATTTTGTGAAGTAGTCAATCAATCTAATGGCAATTAATTTTTCAAATATTTTGCTAATGCTTGGAAGGATAGAAACCGGCCTGTAATTATTATAATTAGATTTTTCACCTTTCTTAAATATTGGTATCACTTTTGCTACTTGCAATTGTTTAGGAAAGTAACCCTCTGTAAAACATTTATTTATAATGAACTTTAAAAATGGAGAAATTTCAGTAGTACATTCCTTAAGTACTTTTATATTGATGTCATCAAACCCCGGAGACGTAACTTTTAGATTATTTATAACATCCTTAATTTCTTGCTCTGTTGTGGGTTTAAGAAAGAATGAGAAAGGGACTGGCTCTGGAAGAAAGGACTCAAATGAAACTGAAGGTGGACCGATATCTGAAGCCATTTTGCTACCAATATTCGTGAAGTAGTTATTAAATTCGTCTGCAATATCGCTGTCATTAGATACAGTTTTATCTTGAAAATTCATTGAAGTTGGCAATGTAGATCTATTTATCCCCATTAAATAATGTAAAGTTTTCCATGTTTTTTTAGAGTCACCTGATTGTTCACTAAATTTTTCTTTAAAGTAATTCTCTTTGGCTGTCCTTATTATTGATGTCAACGTATTCCTATATCGTTTAAATATTGTTTCATAGGTTAGTGGCCATTTTGCGTATAACTTTTGTAACTTATTACGATGTTTTATTGACTTTATTAAACCTGGAGTTATGTATTGCTTGCCAAAATGTTTTTCTTTAACCAAAAATGATTTTATTGGGAAATTAATGTTATATAGTCTCTTGAATGTGTCCATGTAGAAATTAAATATATTTTCAGTTCCTTCAGTATTAGCTAGTTCTAAATCCCACCTAAATTTTTTTATTTCTTCTTTGAAAGTTGCAATTTTATCATTGGTAATAATTCTCTTTGTTACATGCACATATGATATATTGTTAAGGGCAAGTGTAGAAAAAAGACCAAATACCGGGAAGTGGTCACTGATTGATGAATAAAATATACCACTTTTCATATCATTGTGAATGTCATGTGACCATATATGATCAATTAATGTTGCAGAGGTAGAGGTTACTCTGGTTGGCTTTAAAATACTTTGAAAGAAGTTGTAGGAATGGAACATATTAATGTATGAAATGGTATTGTTATTGGCATTTAACAGGTTAACATTAAAATCTCCCATCAAATAACATGGTAAACTAAGATTAGATACATAATCTAAAATTAGCTCCATTGATTCAAAAAAATCATTAAGTGATGCATTGGGTGGTCTGTAAAAAACACCTATTATGAAATTTGAAGGCTTGATTATTTTAATACATCGTGATTCAAGGTGTGGTAGTTTTAAACAAGCGTTAGTAATCTTTTCTCCTTGAAACTTGTTATGCAGATAAATAGCTAAGCCTCCCCCTTGTGTTGACTTATTCTGAAAGTATGAAAAGTAGTTACTCTGGTTATATAAGTTACATATGGCATCATTTTGACGTGTTTCACATAACCCGATAGCATCAAGAGAGAGAGAGAGAGAGAGAGAGAGAGAGAGAGAGAGAGAGAGAGAGAGAGAGAGAGAGAGAGAGAGAGAGAGAGAGAGAGAGAGAGATAGAGAGAGAGAGAGAGAGAGAGAGAGAGAGAGAGAGAGAGAGAGAGAGAGAGAGAGAGAGAGAGAGAGAGAGAGAGAGAGAGAGAGAGAGAGAGAGAGAGAGAGAGAGAGCGAGAGAGAGAGAGAGAGAGAGAGAGAGAGAGAGAGAGAGAGAGAGAGAGAGAGAGAGAGAGAGAGAGAGATTTACATAGATTTACATAGAAAATCAGACCACACAGACCCCATGGTCCAGACTTGGTGGTCTGTCCTTAAACCTAAGTGATTTTACATTAATCAGAAGACTCCAAAACGTTGCATTTCTACTCTAGTTGATATTAAGTTGAAGGAAGTGACGGTCGAGCTTATTTTTGAAGGAGTCAATCGTGTTACACTGGACCACTGATGGTGGAAGCTTATTCCATTCTCGCACTACAACGTTGGTGAAGAAAAATTTGGTGCAATCTGAATTTACTTGTCTACATCTGAGTTTTACGCCATTGTTCCTCGTGCGCAGACTGTCATCGATCATAAACAATGTTGATCTGTCTACATTCGTGAAACCATTAAGTATTTTAAAACATTCGATCAATTTTCCTCGGAGGCGACGTTTCTCAAGAGAGAACCTGTTAAGGGTAGAAAGCCTTTCTTCGTAGGATTTGTTGCGCAAGGAAGGATCATTTTCGTTGCCCGACGCTGAACACCTTCTAATTTAGCAATATCCTTTGCATGGTGGGGGACCAAAACTGTACCGCATATTCCAAGTGGGGTCTGAATAAGCTGTTGTAGAGCAGGAGTATTACATCTTTATTCTTGAATACAAAGTTTCTTTTAATGAAGCCCAACATTCTGTTCGCTTTATTTGCTGCATCGATGCATTGCTGTGAGAATTTGAGGTTTGACGCGATTTTGACCCCAAGTCTTTGACGCATTGAACGCTTTTGAGTTTAACGCCGCGCATTTCGTCTTCGAACTTCTTATTCCTCGTTCCAACTTGAAGGACCTGGCACTTGTCTACGTTAAAGGGCATCTCCATCTATCCGACCAAGCTGAAATTTTGTGCAAATCCTCTTGGAGGCTTTGCCTGTCTTCGTCAGTGAGAACCGAGTTACCAATCTTTGTGTCGTCTGCAAATTTACTAATGCGGTTATTGAGTCCAACATCCACGTCGTTGATGTAAATAATGAAGAGCACTGGGCCAAGGACCGAGCCCTGAGGGACGCCACTAGTGACAGGCGCCCACTCTGAGTTAAATCCGTCAATCACTACTCTTTGTTGTCTGTTGCTCAACCAATTCGCGATCCATTGGTTTACTTGACCGTCAATACCTATTTGCTTTAATTTGTAAAGTAATTTATGATGCGGGACTTTATCAAACGCTTTCTGGAAATCAAGATAGACTACGTCCAGTGATTTGGTTACGTCATAAACAGTGAAGAGGTCGTTATAAAAGGTTAATAGGTTTGATAGGCAGGATCTTTTGTTTCGGAAGCCATGTTGTGAGTCCCCAATCAATGAGTGGCTTTCAAGGTAACTCACAATTTTGTCTCTAATTATGCCCTCAAGTAGCTTACCTACAACCGAAGTTAGACTAATGGGCCTGTAATTACCTGGTACTTTTTTGTCTCCTTTCTTGAAAATCGGTGTCATGTTAGCCTTTTTCCAATCTGAAGGGACGATGCCTTGTCGCAAGGACATATTGAATACGGTTGTGATGTAGGAGAGTATTTCGCTCTTCGTTTCTTTCAGCAGAGTTGGATATACTTTGTCAGGTCCAGGACTTTTATTTGTTTTAAGTGAATGGAGAGCTTTAAGGACTTCATCGGTTGTTATTTCAAAATTAGGCAATGCATGCTCGAGATTTACAATAGTACTGGTGTTGGTGGTAGCGAGAGGAAGACTGTTAGTATTAAACATCGAGGAAAAGTAATTGTTTAAGAGGTTTGCAATGTGTTGGCTGTCAGTCACTAGTGCACCGTCGCTGTTTGTTAAAGGTCCAATACCACTTTTGATCGCCTTTCTGTTGTTTATGTAACTGAAGAAAGATTTCGGGTTATTTTACAGTTGGCTGCAATATTTTCTTCATATCTACGCTTTGCCTGACCTACTAGTCTTTTTACTCGTCGCCTGGCATCATTATAGAGTCTAATGTTCTCGGGCGTGCTTTGTTCTTTCTTTAACCTGTAAAACAATTTTCTCTCATTGACTGATTGTTTAATTTCGCTATTAAACCACGGTGGGCTTTTATTAGTGTTAATTCGCTTCTCGCACAAGGGGACGAATGTGTTCTGCTGAGTGAGTAAGTGATTTTTAAGGCTTAGCCAGGCTTCCTCTACGTTGCCGTCATCTGATAGTTGTATTTCTGTTAGTTTTTGTCGGATTTCTACGAAGTTAGCTCTTTTGAAATTGGGCACCTTTACTTTATTTTCAGTCTCTGATGATTGAGCTTTAATGTCGACGCGCACTAATTTATGATCGCAAGAACCGAGGTGTTCTCCTACCGTGACACTACTGACAAGGTTATCTTGGGTCGTTATAACAAGGTCGAGTATATTATTTTGTCGAGTTGGCTCAGAAACCATTTGGCTTAGATAATTTTCTTCTAGAAATTCGATCATTCTATGTGACTCGCCTTCTGTACCTGACAGTGTCGCCCAGTCGATATGGGGAGGTTAAAGTCTCCTAATATCAGTGAGTCGTTGTTATTAAGTGACTGCCTTAAGACGCTGTACATTTCAAGGTCGTCATCGAGTGATTGCCCGGAGGTCTGTAGGTGACAGATATATTTAAATTGACTTTTGCAATGTTTACTCGCACGCACAAATGTTCAACGTTACTGTTTCCCGGTGTTTTGTCGGTGGGTTGCAAATAGCTTTTGACATAAAGGGCGACGCCACCGCCTCTACGGTTTACACGATCTTTGTTGAAGAGTCTGTAGCCATCTATGTTGTATTCGGAACTTAAATCAATATTTGTGGTGTCGATAAATGTTTCGGTTATAGCAATTATGTCAAAATTTTCTGTTAAAGCAAGACATCTCAGTTCATCAAATTTGTTTCTTAGGCTACGCGCATTGAAACTAAGGATTTTAAGTTATCTAGAGGCTTGGTAATACAGGTGGTGGTACTTGCGGGATCACGGTTACGGGTTTGTTGCGATGCACGGCGTCTATTTACACGGGCGGGTGGAGGGACGTGGCCGTGACTCGTTTTTGCTCGGATGACACGCACTGCTTCGTTGAGGAGCCTTCCGAGTCTGGCTGCCCTGATGGGAGAAAGGTGCAATCCGTCCCTGTGAAAAAGTTCATTTTGTCCATAGAAATTGTCCCATGCGTTTAGGAACTCCACGTCAAGCTCCCTGCAAAGAGTCTGTAAGCGGTTGTTTAGGCTGAAGGCCTTACTGAAAAAGTCGCTCTCCGCCCAAGTCCGTGGTAGAACTCCTGAAATCAAAATGTTAGGGGATTTAGTCTTATACTGCTGGATGAGCCTACGGTACTTCTCCAGGAGTTCCTCAGACCGGGTCGTGGTGACGTCGTTCGTACCTGTGTGGATAACAAACAGTGAATCATTAGTAGCCTGGGAGATCTCCTCAAGAGCAGCAGTTATGTCGTCGATCCCAGCACCAGGATAGCAATAGTTCCGTCTTCGACGAGGAACTCTGCCGCAGAACTCAACGACCTGCTGGCGAATCATGGAGTCACCCACCAGGAAGGTGCTCTCCTGCTCGTCCTCCTCCTCCAGAATGGCAAACCTGTTGAAGCAATGAACAGGATAAATCGCTTGTCTGGCTGGTTTGGCTCCTCCATTCACGACGGTGAAGCCATCATGGTCGGTGCCACTAGCATCCTCCCGTTGCGTGGTGTTGTCCGCTGGTGTCGACGGTACCGCTGAGGGCAAGGGGGCGGTTGGAGAAGGGTTTGGCACCACAGCAACGTTAGCCTGGATGAATTCCTGCAAGGAGGCAACAGTGCGAGAAAGCTCTATTATTTTATTCTGACCTGCTTCCATCTTCTCTTCTTGCTCCTGCAGTCTGGTCTCGAGATGCTGCCTGGTGAGAGAAAGCTCCATTATTTTATTCTGGCCTTCTTCCATCTTCTCTTCCTGCTCCTGCAGTCTTGTCTCGAGATGCTGCCTGGACAGACACAGTCGACAGACAGCAGAACGCCCTGTAAAAAAGTGAGCTGAGAAGCTACCGTTACAAGTACTGCACTTCTTAGGTGCCATCTTAGCTGAAATGAAAGAGATAAAAACACAAAGTGAAGGGGATTAGGAAAGGGGGTGAGGTGTGTGAGAGGTAGTTTAGTAATGGAGGAAAAGTGAGAGAGAGGAGGAGTAGGAAGGGATGTGAGGTGAGTAAAGAGGGGGAAAGGGAGGTGTGTGAGATCAAGGAGGGTTAGGAAATAGGTGAGGTGGGAGAGAGGAGGAGTAGGAAGGGATGTGAGGTGAGTAAAGAGGGGGAAGAGAGGCGTGAGTGAGGTGTGTGAGATCAAGGAGGGTTAGGAAATAGGTGAGGTGGGAGAGAGGAGGAGTAGGAAGAGATGTGAGGTGAGTAAAGAGGGGGAAAGAGAGGCGGTGAGTGAGGTGTGTGAGATCAAGGAGGGTTAGGAAATAGGTGAGGTGGGAGAGAGGAGGAGTAGGAAGGGATGTGAGGTGAGTAAAGAGGGGGAAAGGGAGGCGGTGAGTGAGGTGTGTGAGATCAAGGAGGGTTAGGAAATAGGTGAGGTGGGAGAGAGGAGGAGTAGGAAGGGATGTGAGGTGAGTAAAGAGGGGGAAAGGGAGGCGGTGAGTGAGGTGTGTGAGATCAAGGAGGATTAGGAAATAGGTGAGATGAGTGAGAGGGAGTTTGGGAAAGGAGGTAAGTGGGAGAGAGGAGGAGTAGGAAGGGATGTGAGGTGTGTGAGAACAAGAAAGGTTAAGAAAGAGGCGAGGTAAGGTGGGTGAAGGGATGGGTAAATAGGATGTGAGGTAAGGTGAGTGAGGGGGGGAGGGCTTAGAAATATGTGGAGGTGAGGGAGGAGTAGGAAGGGCTAATCCTCTAGGGGATGAGGAGGAGCAAAAGGGATGTGAGGTGAGCGAGGGTGGGGGGGGCTTAGGTGAGGGAAAGGGATGTAGGAAGTGTTAATCCTCTAGGGGATTTAAAGAGGGTGTAGTGAGGAGGAGCAGATTGAATCCTCAGGGAATTCAAAGGGTGGGTTGTCGACACACCCAAATCACGCGTGAGACACTCGGGAACACAAAGTCACACTCGGGACACACGAAACACACAGAAACCCAAGCACTAGCACGACTAAACACCCTCAAGTCACTCGCAAAAACACCTGAAATACAACAGCACACTCAAAACACTCTGAAACCCACGCAGAGCACTATAAACAGCCAAATCACACGCAAAAGCACTGGAAACACAACACACTCGAAACGCAGAACACTCGAAAAACAGCCAAATCACACGCAGAAACACCGGACACAAAACAGCACACTCAAAACACTGAAACACACGCAGTACACTTAGAAGCAGACAAATCACACGCAAAAACACCGGAAACACAACACACTTGAATCACTCTGAAACCCACGCAGAACACCCGGAAACAGCCAGATCACACGCAAAAACACCGGAAACACAAATCACAGAGGCAACCACAGGCAGAAACAACAAGCGAACACACACCAAACACGTGTCGGGAAATCACAGGCAACACACAAGGTCCACAAGCGAGAACACACAAACGCCCAAGAGCACGACGAAAACACAGGGCAAGCGATGTTGTGGAGCGCAGCGGGGTGAGGTCACGACCTTCTCTCAGCAGAGGTCGGGTGTGAATGAGAGAGAGAGAGAGAGAGACGTAAAAAAAGAAAAAAAAATATTATAGAGAATAAAATAACGTAGAACTCGTAAAGACCGTTTTATGTCCGAAATCGTAATGATCCATGCGCGTTCTGGATATTACTGGCTTAGGAACTAGTTTATAATGTGCACTGCAAGGCACCTATCAGGCTCAGTCTGTCTATAGAGGCGCTCGTGAAACAAGAACAATGGACTTAGAAAAAATCGTGAGGCCAGCGTGGAAAAATAAACCCCTTGTGACATAACCATGCTTGTCCGCCTGTCAAAACCCCGTCGTACGTGCTAGTAATGTTGTAATTACCACCACACCGTGCCCTTAATGCGGACCCGGTAGGAGCCGCTGTTCCTAAGACTATCCAAATGCAGTCATGAAGGAAGGCGTTGCAAAGATTTTTTCATTAACTAATCCAAGAGTGGTATCAGAATAAGTGGGTAAGGTTTGAGTGAGTTGTTTTGCTAGTGGGCATGTTAGTGCATATGAGAAGAGCTGAAGGATGAGTATAATGTGGAGTGTGTGTGTTTAAAGTGAATGGTTGGAGTATATACAAGTGTACATGAGAACAGAGTGTATGTTTATAAGTGTATGTATATATCATTATCCCACCCGGGCAATCAAGCCAAGGTCTGCATCCCACCCGGGCAATCAAGCCAAGGTCTGCATCCCACCCAGGCGATTAAGCCAAGGTCCGCAATCATTATCCCACCCGGGCAATCAAGCCAAGGTCTGCATCCCACCCGGGCAATCAAGCCAAGGTTTGCATCCCACCCGGGCGATTAAGCCAAGGTCCGCAATCATTATCCCACCCGGGCGATTAAGCCAAGGTCAGCAATCATTATCCCACCCGGGCGATTAAGCCAAGGTCCGCACCCCACCCAGGCAATCAAGCCAAGGTCCGCATCCCACCCGGGCAATTAAGCCAAGGTCCGCAGTCATTATCCCACCCGGGCAATTAAGCCAAGGTCCGCAATCATTATCCCACCCGGGTAATTAAGCCAAGGTCCGCATCCCACCCGGGCAATTAAGCCGAGGTCCGCATCCCACCCGGGCAATTAAGCCAAGGTCCGCAATCATTATCCCACACGGGCGATTAAGCCGAGGTCCACATCCCACCCGGGCGATTAAGCCAAGGTCCGCATCCCACCCGTGCGATTAAGCCAAGGTCACCAGTCATTATCCCACCCGGGCGATTAAGCCAAGGTCTGCATCCCACCCGGGCGATTAAGCCAAGGTCCGCATCCTACCCAGGCGATTAAGCCAAGGTCCGCAACCATTATCCCACCCGGGCGATTAAGCCAAGATCCGCATCCCACCCGGGCGATTAAGCCAAGGTCTGCATCCCACCCGGGCGATTAAGCCAAGGTCAGCAGTCATTATCCCACCCGGGCGATTAAGCCAAGGTCCGCAATCATTATCCCACCCGGGCGATCAAGCTAAGGTCCGCATCCCACCGGGCGATTAAGCCAAGGTCTGCATCCCACCCGGGCGATTAAGCCAAGGTCAGCAGTCATTATCCCACCCGGGCGATTAAGCCAAGGTCCGCATCCCACACGGGCGATTAAGCCAAGGTCCGCATCCCACCCGGGCGATTAAGCCAAGGTCTGCATCACACCCGGGCGATTAAGCCAAGGTCCGCAATGATTATCCCACCCGGGCGATCAAGCCAAGGTCCGCATCCCACCCAGGAGATTATGCCAAGGTCCGCATCCCACCCGGGCGATTAAGCCAAGGTCAGCAATCATTATCCCACCCGGGCAATCAAGCCAAGGTCCGCATCCCACCCGGGCGATTAAGCCAAGGTCTGCAATTATTATCCCACCCGGGCAATCAAGCCAAGGTCCACATCCCACCCGGGCGATTAAGCCAAGGTCAGCAATCATTATCCCACCCTGGCAAATCAAGCCAAGGTCCGCATCCCACCCGAGCTATCAAGTCAAGGGCCACATCCCACCCCGGCAATCAAGCTAAGGACCGCATCCCACCAGAGCAATCAAGCCAAGGGCCACATCCCACCCCGGCAATCAAGCTAAGGACCGCATCCCACCAGAGCAATCACGCGAAGGGCCACATCCCACCCCGGCAATCAAGCTAAGGTCCGCATCCCACCAGAGCAATCAAGCCAAGGGCCACATCCCACCCCGGCAATCAAGCAAAGGTCCGGATCCCACCCGAGCTATGAAGCCAAGGGCCACATCCCACCCCGGCAATCAAGCAAAGGTCCGGATCCCACCCGAGCTATCAAGCCAAGGGCCACATCCCAACCTGGCAATCAAGCAAAGGTCCGGATCCCACCCGAGCTATCAAGCCAAGGGCCACATCCCACCCCGGCAATCAAGCTAAGGTCCGCATCCCACCAGAGCTATCAAGCCAAGGGCCACAACCCACCCCGGCAATCAAGCTAAGGTCCACATCCCACCAGAGCAATCAAGCAAAGGGCCACATCCCACCCCGGCAATCAAGCTAAGGTCCGCATCCCACCAGAGCAATCAAGCCAAGGGCCATATCCCACCCTTGCAATCAAGTTAAGGTCCGCATCCCACCCGGGCAATCAAGCCAAGGTCAACATCCCACCCGGGCAATCAAGCCAAGGTCAGCGATCATTATCCCACCCGGGCAGTTAAGCCAAGGTCAGCATCCCACCCGGACAGTCAAGCCAAGGTCAGCAACCCTCCCCATTCCTCCGGGCTTGGGACCGGCTCTTAGTTGGGCTGGCTTGCCCCCCAAGAGGCTGGGTTAACAGTTTTGTTCCCCCTTTCTTCACCTCTTTCTACGTACAACAACTTTTGTTTTCACAGTCTCCGTAAAAGATGCAGTGGAAGGTTTACGGCACCTTCAGTTGTCTTTCAACAACTGTAATTTCTTGTTTCTTTACTAACTTCATCTGTTTCGTTAATGACTTCCCTTTCCAACGTCTCCGCCTTCTTTTTTGAGGGTAATTGTGTTTCTTCCTCAAAGTGTGTCCGCGATTCGTCATCACTCAACTATACGTTGTTCTCCTTAGGATCGTCATCAAGGTTAGGGTAACGCATATATTGAGGGCATTTGGTGTTGGCGGCCTCTTCTGACCGCCTGCAGGGGACGGGGACCTCCTCGGGGCCCCTCAGTAACTCCGTCTCTGCCGTGAGGGGGCCCAATGCTTCCCCCTCGGCCCCCGCCCCCGGCCCTAGCAGGAAGACTGTTTGGCTCTTCACAAAATGCCAAGACGAAGATAAAGTTAATATATTTTTTAAGTGTATTGATGCTGATGAAACCGAGTTTATCAATTCTAGGATGGAAAACCGGATAGACTCCCGACCGTGGATTCAGCATCGAAAACCTGTTCTTGCGAAACCATCCGGCAGAGACCGTTTCTTTATAGGAGGGAATGTCTAATAAAGAGAAAACTGTACTGCGCAGATCAAAATAACCAGGCAAACACACCCACACCCACACACACGCACACACACACACACACTCACACACACAGACACTCACACACACACACACACACACACACACACACACACACACACACACATGCGTGTACACTTATGAAAGAAATTTGAAAAAAGAGAAAATAGTGTAAGGAGAGATTTACATAGATTTACATAGAAAATCAGACCACACAGACCCCATGGTCCAGACTTGGTGGTCTGTCCTTAAACCTAAGTGATTTTACATTAATCAGAAGACTCCAAAACGTTGCATTTCTACTCTAGTTGATATTAAGTTGAAGGAAGTGACGGTCGAGTTTATTTTTGAAGGAGTCAATCGTGTTACACTGGACCACTGATGATGGGAGCTTATTCCATTCTCGCACTACAACGTTGGTGAAGAAAAATTTGGTGCAGTCTGAATTTACTTGTCTACATCTGAGTTTTACGCCATTGTTCCTCGTGCGCAAAGTGTCATCAATCATAAACAATGTTAATCTGTCTACATTCGTGAAACCATTAAGTATTTTAAAACATTCGATCAGTTTTCCTCGGAGGCGACGTTTCTCAAGAGAGAACATGTTAAGGGTAGAAAGCCTTTCTTCGTAGGATTTGTTGCGCAAGGAAGGGATAATTTTCGTTGCCCGACGCTGAACACCTTCTAATTTAGCAATATCCTTTGCATGGTGGGGAGAACAAAACTGTACCGCATATTCCAAGTGGGGTCTGACTAAACTGTTGTAGAGCGGGAGTATTACATCTTTATTCTTAAATAAAAAGTTTCTTTTAATGAAGCCCAACATTCTGTTCGCTTTATTTGCTGCATCGATTCATTGCTGTGAGAATTTGAGGTTTGACGCGATTTTGACCCCCAAGTCCTTGACGCATTGAACGCTTTTGAGTTTAACGCCGCGCATTTCGTAATCAAACTTCTTATTCCTCGTTCCAACTTGAAGGACCTGGCACTTGTCTACGTTAAAGGGCATCTCCCATCTATCCGACCAAGCTGAAATTTTGTGCAAATCCTCTTGGAGGCTTTGCCTGTCTTCGTCAGTGAGTACCGAGTTACCAATCTTTGTGTCGTCTGCAAATTTACTAATGCGGTTATTGAGTCCAACATCCACGTCGTTGATGTAAATAATGAAGAGCACTGGGCCAAGGACCGAGCCCTGAGGGACGCCACTAGTGACCGGCGCCCACTCTCAGTTAGAGGGAGAAAGAATTAAGAAAGATACAATGATGTGAACAAAAGAAAGGAGAGAGAGAGAGAGAGAGAGAGAGAGAGAGAGAGAGAGAGAGAGAGAGAGAGAGAGAGAGAGAGAGAGAGAGAGAGAGAGAGAGAGAGAGAGAGAGAGAGAGAGAGAGAGAGAGAGAGAGAGAGAGAGAGAGAGAGAGAGAGAGAGAGAGAGAGAGAGAGAGAGAGAAAATAGAAGATTAAAAAAGACGATGTTAAAGTACAGTGAGAGGAAGAGAAGAGGAACACAGATAGAGGGTAGTTGCTAAGTTAGATGATGATGACGATGATAAGGAGGAGGAGGAGGAGCACTGAGGCCACGCGCTTCTTTACCTTTACCTGCCTATTCTACTCTCCCTTCCTCCTCTATACCAAACATTTTTCACACTAGGTAAATTCTTCATATAGTCATCGTTCGAATATTTAAAAGCTATCTCAAAATCATCGTTTGGGTAAATTCTGAAGTCATCTCGTCTTTATCCTTAGTTGTATCTGTCCTTCCATCATGGCGCCGCGAGGAAGACTGTCAGACTGCTACGTGGCGGCTGGCAGCGATAGACCCCGCGTACTAATATATCAGGAATGTAATCGTTTAAAATCAAAATACAAATACTTGCGCTATTATTTACCTTATTAAACAGAAGAAAATAACGTAGAACTCGTAAAGACCGATTTATGTCCGAAATCGTAATGATCCATGCGCGTTCTGGATATTACTGGGTTAGGAACTAGTTTGTATGGTGCACTGCAAGGCACCTATCAGGCTCAGTCTGTCCATAGAGGCGCTCGTGAAACAATAACAATGGACTTAGAGAAAATCGTGAGGCAGAGCTCTCATCAGCGGGGCGGGAGGAGGAGGAGGAGGAGGAGAAGGAGGAGGAATAGAATAGAATAGAATAGAATAGAACTTATTTCCATTATTTCAATAGTTTTTCTTGACATATATCTTATAATCAATTAGAGTTATAACAAAAGTCCCATACAATATGGCCAATGTAGTTGAGCCAGACTTGTTAAAAACTAAATCTAGGCACAGAGAGCTAATAAGTATTAGACCATAAAGCAACAGTGCTGAGTCAAAATAAAAACAAGAAAAAGATTTAACAGGGCGAGGCCTATCACAGTCAGATGTAAAATAAATAAAATCAAATATGGGACCAAAAACTAAAAATTGAATAAAAGTTAGATAAGCTACTGGGAAAATTGCCTATTAAGTAAAAAAAAAATTGAGACGTGATTTGAAAGTGAACAGGGAGGGGGCGTGTTGTACAACAGGAGGCAGGTTGTTCCAAAGTGAGGGAGCACTCACTTGGAAAGACCTGGTGGCAAGGCAAGTGTTACACCGGGGTACATGTAGGTGTTCAGTCTGCCTGGTGTATACATGGTGACGGCGACTGTCACGAACACGAGCTAATGGGAGCAACCACTCAGGGAGGTCATGGTTGATTATCCTATATGTGAGTGTTATAATCTCATACACATACTGGTGATTTATTTTCAGCCATTTCAGTTCCCTAAGGAAGGGAGTAACATGGTCACTTTTTGCAGCGCCTCCGAGAGCCACTTTGGATGCAAAATTTTGTATTTTTTGTACACGTTCTATTTGGGTGATGTTGTTTGCTCCCCAGATGCTTATTCCATACTTAATGATACTCATAACTAATGATTGTACCACAATTATACTTGTTGATTTATTAAAATTATCTTTTATTCTATTAATAAACATAATGATCTCATGTGTGGGGGGGCTCCACTCACACAGCTCTTCTGGACAGAGTGGAGGCTAAGGCTCTTCGTCTCATCAGCTCTCCTCCTCATACTGATAGTCTTCTACCTCTTAAATTCCGCCGCAATGTTGCCTCTCTTTCTATCTTCTATCGATATTTCCACGCTGACTGCTCTTCTGAACTTGCTAACTGCATGCCTCCCCCCCTCCCGCGGCCCCGCTGCACTCGACTTTCTACTCATGCTCATCCCTATACTGTCCAAACCCCTTATGCAAGAGTTAACCAGCATCTTCACTCTTTCTTCCCTCACGCTGGTAAACTCTGGAACAATCTTCCTTCATCTGTATTTCCTCCTGCCTACGACTTGAACTCTTTCAAGAGGAGGGTATCAGGACACCTCTCCTCCTGTATTTGATCTTCCTTTCGGCCACCTCTTTTGTTTTACTTTAGGAGCAGCGAGTAGCGGGCTTTTTTTTTATTATTGTTTTCTTTTTTTGTGTGCCCTTGAGCTGCCTCCTTTGTTGTAAAAAAAAAAAAAATGTGCTTTTTTATTTAATTATGTGATATTTTTTTCGAACGATAGATGGTTATCAAAATATATGCCTAAATTATTCACTGATGTACTGGGGGGTAATAACACTGCTGTCCACCATCAGGTGGATATTGCGAGGAATCAGTGATAAAAGCCTTCTGGATCCAATAAAGATATATTGTTTTTGGGGCATTGAGCATTAGACCATTTGCATTAAAGTATGCTTTAGCTAATTTATTCTTCAGCTTTTTGTATAAGGTCCTTTAAATTATCAATATTACTTGAAAGAATAATTTGGGTGTCGTCTGCGTATTAAATGACGTCACAGTTGAGGAGGAATGAAGCAATATCATTCACATAAATATTAAAGAGAATAGGGCCAAGAACAGACCCTTGAGGCACCCCATATGAAATACCTGTCTTATCAGACACAGTGTCATTTAATCGCACTGATTGTGTTGTGTCACTAAGGTAGCTCTCGAACCAGAATGGATCCACATTGCATTTAAGGTATTTTTTTAAGTAAAATAACATGAATAACGCTGTCAAAGGCCTTTGATAAATCGCAGAGAGTGACCAGAGAGACATTTTTATTATCCATGTTGGAATATAGATTCTTAGTTAGTGTTAATAGAGCTGAAGTAGTTGATAACTTTGGTCTGAAGCCATGCTGAGCATTAATAAGTAGGTGATTTGATTCCAGATGCTGAATCAACTGTGATGAAACTATTTTTTCTAGTAGTTTGGAGAGGACTGGGAGGAGAGATATGGGACGATAATTACTGGGGTCGTTTACATCACCAGTCTTGAGGATGGGTACCACGATTGAGAATTTCCATGCTGTGGGAAAAATTCCTGTGACTATTGACGTGTTCATGATGGTGGTTAAATAGGAGAAAATAACAGGAAGGGAATCATTAAGGAATCTCAGTGGTATCCCATCAGACCCACATGCATCACTATTGTTCATATGTGCAATGGTAAGGACTAAAGTTTGCCAGTCAATAGGCTCAGGTCTGAACAGACAGTTAGGATCAGTGATGTCAACTGGATCTGCAGTTGGGAGACTTGAGGAGTCACATAATTGTGTCTTTTCAAAAGTGATTCTACCAACGTTAGCAAAAAAATCATTGAAGAGCTTAGCAGTCTGCATGGTAGTTTCTTTATGGTTACATGTGACAGGCAGATTACTGCTTTTATTATTAGGGATAAGTTCCTTAATGGTTTTCCAAATGATTTTACTATTACCTTTGTTGTCAATTTTTTTGTTGTAGAATTCGGATTTAAATTAGTGAATAGATCTTCTGACTTGGCACTTTAAGTTTTTATAAGTATTTACTAGGTTAACGTTGCTTGTGTCTTTTTTCCAGGCTTTCAAGGCATTGTTTTATTGTTGTTTCAAAGTTCTTAACTCTTCATTAAGCCATTTAGCAAAGGGTCTTTTCAATTCCTTTGTCACTAAGGGCGCGCAAAAATCAAGACATTTCAAAAAGACACCATTAAGAACCTTAACTTGAGTGCTGACATTACCAGTAATGTAGATGTTATCTAATGTCTTACTTTCTGATGTTAATACATTACAGAATAATTATGGTGAGTAGTTCTTCATTTCTCGGAATGTTTTTGTTATAGTTAGCCTTTTAGGTTTGGCAATGTCAAGAGTGAGAGTTAGCAAGTCATGGTCAGCAATGGGGCAAACAATACCATCATGGTCCAACACTAAGGCAGGATTATTTGTCACAATAAGATCCAATAATGTTGCCGACAGGGATGTAGTTCTTATTGGCTAATTTACTAACTGACTTAATTTTGTATTATTAATTACTTGTTCCATTTTGTTGTTTTTAGATAAAAAATTACAATTAAAGTCACCCAACACATAAAAAGGCTTATTTCTGAGGTGTATATAATAAAAACATCTAAAATGTAGTCAAAATGTGAAAGAGTTAGCGTGCGGGTGACGGTACATGCAGCCAATTGTTATAGAAGGTAGTTTTCGGCATTGCACGGTAAGCCATAAGTCCTCAATCCCCTCGACTCGGTCAATGTTTACATCAATCACAGTGACAGTACAAATATTCCTAACATATATACACACTCCTCCACCTCTGCTTTTGTCACGTCTATATACACTAAAATCAGACATGGCAATGTGCTGGTCTAAAACATCATTGGTCAACCAGGTTTCACTCACACATAAAATGTCAGGTTGACGTTCGTTCACTAAAAGACGTATTTCGTCAAGATTACATAAAAGACTTTGTGCATTGATTTGTTCAATTTCCAATTTGTCCTTTTTTTTCGTGTAAGTGGCTCTGTCTTCATGGCCGGACTCCTATTCGACAGGAAGCTGGCATAACCTTTCTTTGTGACCAAGGCGACGGTAATTACCGCACCTCAGTCTGTGGTCGAATCGACAGGTAGCCAGTCTATGGTTGTGTTCCCCACAGTTATAACAGCCAAATATCGGAGCTGCATGGTGAGGTGCACAGCTCGAGACAGGCTGAGACTGTACATCACCGTGGCACCATGGGGGGGCGGTGTTGTGGCTGGCCGTGGCCCTCCCCTGCACGTGATGACTCCAGCGAGTGACAGGAGTTGGCGAGCTCGGAGCTGCGTGGTGAGGTGCACAGCTCGAGACAGGCTGAGACTGCTCATCGCCGTGGCGCCATGGAGGAGTGTTGTGGCTGGCCGTGGCCCTCCCATACACGTGATGACTCCAGCGAGCGGCAGGAATTGGCAAGGGGTCTGTGTCGGGCCGCGATGCAGCAGTTAGGTGCTCCCGTCCACTGTGCTCCCGTCTGCCACGGAAGCGGTGAGGGACAGCATTGCGTACATAGGGGCCTGGTGGGGGGTGGGGGGTAGCACTGGGGGTCGATCTGTGGGATAGGGGTTGTAGCACAGGGTGGGAACGGTGAAAGGGTAGTTGCGGGGACGAAGTTCGTGTAATCTTATTGACATTATTTACAGTTAAAGGGGCCGTTTTAACTTTATTCCAGTTCTTACATAAATTAAAGTCAGGACATTGTGAATCAACTGAGTCAAGTAGTCTGACTGCACCAAGTCTACTTAGTGTTGAGTTATTTTCATCGGATTCAAAGCAGAGATCATCTAAATCACCAGTGCTAAGTATGAAGAAAGGAGGCGTTTTGATGATCTTAACGTCATTTGATTCACCCCATCTTAGCAAGTGTTCATTATATGTTTCAATTTGGGCACTGAATTGGACTAGCTTTACATGTGGTACAACCTGACAAACGCTTAGATTCACCCCATCTTAGCAAGTGTTCATTATATGTTTCAATTTGGGCACTGAATTGGACTAGCTTTACATGTGCTACAACCTGACAAACGCCTAGTTTCATAGGGTCATTTTTCTGCTGGGATTTTTCAGCCGCCGCCGAGTGACTTAAAACTACCCACATGCTGCCCAGAAGACCACCTATCAACCCGGACACTAGATTCTAGGATTAAAGATGAGCTCCGGGAGGGCAGTATGAGCCAATGCAAGATGGCGCCACTATAAACACTCGCCTGCGCCAGATCGGGATGGGCCGACCATCAGGCCCCACCGGGAAGAAGCCTTGGGCCGACCATCAGGATTCAACGGGAACAAGCCTACCGGCGCAATAGGCCACGACGTAAAAAAAAAATAAAAAAATAAAAAATAAAAAGTGGGGTGGAGCTCCTTGTCACGGGCTCTTCCCTGCTCTTGTTAGACTGAAGCTCTTGTTCCAGATGGGTGACTCGTGTCTGCAGTGACCTAATTGTTTCGTAAGCAGTCCTGACTTCTTCATTAAGTAGCTCGATTTCCAAGTCTTTGGTATTTATACGGTTTTTAATGCTCTCAATATCAAGGGCAATTTTCTGAATGTCGGAGCAGAGAGGCAGGTCAGTATTAGAAAGGTGCAATTCAGAGTGATTAGAGTGGTGTGATTGGTCGGTCTCGCTGTGGAGTAGATTCATGGGGTTGTCCTGGTATGGCGGCACGGTGGCAGCAGGCTGGCGTGACTGCCCATCCTTAGAGTCAAGCGAATGAGCATCTTCGCAATAAGGGCGTTGAGTGGCTTCAGCTTGAGGTGCCATATCACTGATGAGAGCAGGTGTGGCGTCAGTACCTGGAGCTGTGTCAGGTTGGGAATTCTGAAGGATCATGTTGATGAGCTGATCCTTTCTCCCCCATACATTAGACAGTCCAAGTTCTCGGCATCTTTTTTGTAGGTCTGACTTCCTATATTTTTCTAAAGTTTCTCTGGACTCTGGGTGCCTGTCAGTGGTAGTCTGAGAAGGTTGTGTTACTGAGTCTATATCAACCATGTTGTCAGGTGTTTACAGGGTGGCTGTTTGAGCACCTTAATTGTCTATAGATATACTAGGGATCAGCTTTAATGAGCTTGGGCAAAAGACGGTGGTGTATATGGGATTGGGTTACAAGTGGTTGAACGTTGATTAGAACGAACCACCGTTGTCATGGTAACGATGACGTCACTTTAACTCAGAGCGCATGCGCCAACCCCAGCAGAGTACTCAAGGGGGGGGTTTACTTTGAGCACCAAGATTTCACGGGCAAAAAAAATAAAGTCCAAATCCTTAACTTTTCTAAATGTGCCCGTATGCTCTTACTGTGCTTATGCGCCTTCTGGCCGGATCATGCAGCGCTGAAGGTGTATTGTTAAGCCACAGAGCCAGGAAATCAGAGGAGCTGTCCAGGCACAGGTAAACACACCGCCGTCTTGGAGGAGGAGGAGGAGGAGGAGGAGGTGGAGGTGGAGGAGGAGGAGGAGGAGGAGGAGGAGGAGGAGGAAGAGGATGGATATGTTGGTAGTGGTCTTGATGTTGGTAGTGATGCAAGAAAAAATGAAGCAGAAAAGGAGATGAGGAAAAAAGAGAGAGGAATAGACGGAGGGAAAAAAAAGGGAAGAGGTGGAATTTTGCAGGAATAAAATGTCTATGTAGAGGAGGGAGAGGAAGAAGAGAGGAGACATAAACACGCCTGTCCGCTTGTCAAAACCCCGTCGTACGTGCTAGTAATGTTGTAATTACCACCACACCGTGCCCTTAATGCGGACCCGGTAGGAGCCGCTGTTCCTAAGATTATCCAAATGCAGTCATGAAGGAAGGCGTTGCAAAGATTTTTTCATTAACTAATCCAAGAGTGGTATCAGAATAAGTGGGTAAAGTTTGAGTGAGTTGTTTTGCTAGTGGGCATGTTAGTGCATATGAGAAGAGCTGAAGGATGAGTATAATGTGGAGTGTGTGTGTTTAAAGTGAATGGTTGGAGTATATACAAGTGTACATGAGAACAGAGTGTATGTTTATAAGTGTATGTATATATCATTATCCCACCCGGGCAATCAAGCCAAGGTCTGCATCCCACCCGGGCAATCAAGCCAAGGTCTGCATCCCACCCAGGCGATTAAGCCAAGGTCCGCATCGCACCTGGACGATTAAGCCAAGGTCAACAATCATTATCCCACCCGGGCAATTAAGCCAAGGTCAGCAGTCATTATCCCACCCGGGCGATTAAGCCAAGGTCTGCATCCCACCCGGGCGGTTAAGCCAAGGTCCGCATCCCACCCGGGCGAATAAGCCAAGGTCAGCATCCTACCCGGGCGACTAAGCCTAGGTCAGCAATCATTATCCCACCCGGGCGATCAAGCCAAGGTCCGCATCCCACCCGGGCGATTAAGCCAAGGTCTGCATCCCACCCGGGCGATTAAGCCAAGGTCCGCAGTCATTATCCCACCCGGGCGATTAAGCCAAGGTCTGCATCCCACCCGGGCGATTAAGCCAAGGTCAGCAGTCATTATCCCACCCGGGCGATTAAGCCAAGGTCTGCATCCCACCCGGGCGATTAAGCCAAGGTCCGCATCCCACCCGGGCGATTAAGCCAAAGTCAGCATCCTACCCGGGCGATTAAGCCAAGGTCCGCAATCATTATCCCACCCGGGCGATCAAGCCAAGGTCCGCATCCCACCCAGGCGATTAAGCCAAGGTCTGCATCCCACCCGGGCGATTAAGCCAAGGTCCGCAGTCATTATCCCACCCGGGCGATTAAACCAAGGTCCGCGCCCCACCCGGGCGATTAAGCCAAGGTCTGCATCCCACCCGGGCGATTAAGCCAAGGTCCGCAATCATTATCCCACCCGGGCGATCAAGCCAAGGTCCGCATCCCACCCAGGCGATTAAGCCAAGGTCCTCATCCCACCCGGGCGATTAAGCCAAGGTCCGCAATTATTATCCCACCCGGGCGATCAAGCCAAAGTCCGCATCCCACCCGGGCGATTAAGCCATGGTCATCAATCATTATCCCACCCGGGCAATCAAGCCAAGGTCCGCATCCCACCCGGGCGATTAAGCCATGGTCAGCAATCATTATCTCACCCGGGCAATCAAGCCAAGGTCCGCATCCCACACGGGCGATCAAGCTAAGGTCCGCATCCCACCCGGGCGATTAAGCCATGGTCAGCAATCATTATCCCACCCAGGCGATCAAGCCAAGGTCCGCATCCCACCCGGGCGATTAAGCCAAGGTCATCAATCATTATCCCACCCGGGCAATCAAGCCAAGGTCCGCATCCCACCCGGGCGATTAAGCCAAGGTCAGCAATCATTATCCCACCCTGGCAATCAAGCCAAGGTCCGCATCCCGCCCGAGCTATCAAGCCTAGGACCACATCCCACCCCGGCAATCAAGCTAAGGTCCCCATCCCACCAGAGCAATCAAGCCAAGGGCCACATCCCACCCCGGCAATCAAGCTAAGGTCCGCATCCCACCCCGGCAATCAAGCCAAGGTCCGCATCCCACCAGAGCAATCAAGCCAAGGGCCACATCCCACCCCGGCAATCAAGCTAAGGTCCGCATCCCACCAGAGCAATCAAGCAAAGGGCCACATCCCACCCCGGCAATCAAGCTAAGGTCCGCATCCAACCAGAGCAATCAAGCCAAGGGCCACATCCCACCCCGGCAATCAAGCTAAGGTCCGCATCCCACCAGAGCAATCAAGCCAAGGGCCACATCCCACCCTTGCAATCAAGCTAAGGTCCGCATCCCACCAGAGCAACCAAGCCAAGGGCCACATCCCACCCAGGCAATCAAGCTAGGGTCCGTATCCCACCCGGGCAATCAAGCCAAGGTCAACATCCCACCCGGGCAATCAAGCCAAGGTCTGCGATCATTATCCCACCCGGGCAGTTAAGCCAAGGTCAGCATCCCACCCGGACAGTCAAGCCAGGGTCAGCAACCCTCCCCATTCCTCCGGGCTTGGGACCGGCTCTTAGTTGGGCTGGCTTGCCCCCCAAGAGGCTGGGTTAACAGTTTTGTTCCCCCTTTCTTCACCTCTTTCTACGTACAACAACTTTTGTTTTCACAGTCTCCGTAAAAGATGCAGTGGAAGGTTCACGGCACCTTCAGTTGTCTTTCAACAACTGTAATTTCTTGTTTCTTTACTAACTTCATCTGTTTCGTTAATGACTTCCCTTTCCAACGTCTCCGCCTTCTTTTTTGAGGGTAATTGTGTTTCTTCCTCAAAGTGTGTCCGCGATTCGTCATCACTCAACTATACGTTGTTCTCCTTAGGATCGTCATCAAGGTTAGGGTAACGCATATATTGAGGGCATTTGGTGTTGGCGACCTCTTCTGACCGCCTGCAGGGGCCGAGGACCTCCTCGGGGTCCCTCAGTAACTCCGTCTCTGCCGAGAGGGGGCCCAAGGCTTCCCCCTCGGCCCCCGGCCCCGGCCCTAGCAGGAAGACTGTTTGGCTCTTCACAAAATGCCAGGACGAAGATAAAGTTAATATATTTTTTAAGTGTATTGATGCTGATGAAACCGAGTTTATCAATTCTAGGATGGAAAACCGGATAGACTCCCGACCGTGGATTCAGCATCGAAAACCTGTTCTTGCGACACCATCCGGCAGAGACCGTTTCTTTATAGGAGGGAATGTCTAATAAAGAGAAACTGTACTGCGCAGATCACAATAACCAGGCAAACACACACACACACACACACACACACACACACACACACACACACACACACACACACACACACACACACACATGCGTGTACACTTATGAAAGAAATTTGAAATAAGAGAAAATAGTGTAAGAAGATAACGAGGGAGAAAGAATTAAGAAAGATACAATGATGTGAACAAAAGAAAGGAGAGAGAGAGAGAGAGAGAGAGAGAGAGAGAGAGAGAGAGAGAGAGAGAGAGAGAGAGAGAGAGAGAGAGAGAGAGAGAGAGAGAGAGAGAGAGAGAGAGAGAGAGAGAGAGAGAGAGAGAGAGAGAGAGAGAGAGAGAGAGAATAGAAGATTAAAAAAGACGATGTTAAAGTACAGTGAGAGGAAGAGAAGAGGAACACAGATAGAGGGTAGTTGCTAAGTTAGATGATGATGACGATGATAAGGAGGAGGAGGAGGAGCACTGAGGCCACGCGCTTCTTTACCTTTACCTGCCTATTCTACTCTCCCTTCCTCCTCTATACCAAACATTTTTCACACTAGGTAAATTCTTCATATAGTCATCGTTCGAATATTTAAAAGCTATCTCAAAATCATCGTTTGGGTAAATTCTGAAGTCATCTCGTCTTTATCCTTAGTTGTATCTGTCCTTCCATCATGGCGCCGCGAGGAAGACTGTCAGACTGCTACGTGGCGGCTGGCAGCGATAGACCCCGCGTACTAATATATCAGGAATGTAATCGTTTAAAATCAAAATACAAATACTTGCGCTATTATTTACCTTATTAAACAGAAGAAAATAACGTAGAACTCGTAAAGACCGATTTATGTCCGAAATCGTAATGATCCATGCGCGTTCTGGATATTACTGGCTTAGGAACTAGTTTGTATGGTGCACTGCAAGGCACCTATCAGGCTCAGTCTGTCCATAGAGGCGCTCGTGAAACAATAACAATGGACTTAGAGAAAATCGTGAGGCAGAGCTCTCATCAGCGGGGCGGGAGGAGGAGGAGGAGGAGGAGGAGGAGAAGGAGGAATAGAATAGAATAGAATAGAACTAATTTCCATTATTTCAATGGTTATTCTTGACATATATCTTATAATCAATTAGAGTTATAACAAAAGTCCCATACAATAAGGCCAGTGAAGTTTAGCCAGACGTGTTAAAAACTAAATCTAGGCACTGAGAGCTAATAAGTATTAGACCATAAAGCAACAGTGCTGAGTCAAAATAAAAACAAGAAAAAGATTTAACAGGGCGAGGCCTATCACAGTCAGATGTAAAATAAATAAAATCAAATATGGGACCAAAAACTAAAAATTGAATAAGAGTTAGATAAGCTACTGGGAAAATTGCCTATTAAGTAAAAACATTTATTTTCAGCCATTTCAGTTCCCTAAGGAAGGGAGTAACATGGTCACTTTTTGCAGCGCCTCCGAGAGCCACTTTGGCTGCAAAATTTTGTATTTTTTGTACACGTTCTATTTGGGTGATGTTGGTTGCTCCCCAGATGCTTATTCCATAGTTAATGATACTCATAACTAATGATTGTACCACAATTATACTTGTTGATTTATTAAAACTATCTTTTATTCAATTAATAAACATAATGATTCCATGTGCTTTTTTAATTAATTCTGTGATATGTGCATCGAACGATAGATGGTTATCAAAATATATGCCTAAGTTCTTCACTGATGTACTGGGGGGTAATAACACTGCCGTCCACCATCAGGTGGATATTGCGAGGAATCAGTGATAAAAGCCTTCTGGATCCAATAAAGATACATTGATTTGGGGGGCATTGAGCATTAGACCATTTGCATTAAAGTATGCTTTAGCTAATTTAGTCTTCAGCTTTTTGTATAAGGTCCTTTAAATTATCAATATTACTTGAAAGAATAATTTGGGTGTCGTCTGCGTATTGAAAGACGTCACAGTTGAGGAGGAATGAAGCAAGATCATTCACATAAATATTAAAGAGAATAGGGCCAAGAACAGACCCTTGAGGCACCCCATATGAAATACCTGTCTTATCAGACACAGTGTCATTTAATCACACTGATTGTGTTCTGTCACTAAGGTAACTCTCGAACCAGAATGGATCCACATTGCATTAAGGTATTTTTTTAAGCAGAATAACATGAATAACGCTGTCAAAGGCCTTTGATAAATCGCAGAGAGTGACCAGAGAGACATTTTTATTATCCATGTTGGAATATAGATTCTTAGTTAGTGTTAATAGAGCTGAAGTAGTTGATAACTTTGGTCTGAAGCCATGCTGAGCATTAATAAGTAGGTGATTTGATTCCAGATGCTGAATCAACTGTGATGAAACTATTTTTTCTAGTAGTTTGGAGAGGACTGGGAGGAGAGATATGGGACGATAATTACTGGGGTCGTTTACATCACCAGTCTTGAGGATGGGTACCACGATTGAGAATTTCCATGCTGTGGGAAAAATTCCTGTGACTATTGACGTGTTCATGATGGTGGTTAAATAGGAGAAAATAACAGGAAGGGAATCATTAAGGAATCTCAGTGGTATCCCATCAGACCCACATGCATCACTATTGTTCATATGTGCAATGGTAAGGACTAAAGTTTGCCAGTCAATAGGCTCAGGTCTGAACAGACAGTTAGGATCAGTGATGTCAACTGGATCTGCAGTTGGGAGACTTGAGGAGTCACATAATTGTGTCTTTTCAAAAGTGATTCTACCAACGTTAGCAAAAAAATCATTGAAGAGCTTAGCAGTCTGCATGGCAGTTTCTTTATGGTTACATGTGACAGGCAGATTACTGCTTTTATTATTAGGGATAAGTTCCTTAATGGTTTTCCAAATGATTTTACTATTACCTTTGTTGTCAAATTTTTTGTTGTAGTATTCGGATTTGAATTAGTGAATAGATCTTCTGACTTGGCACTTTAAGTTTTTATAAGTATTTACTAGGTTAACGTTGCTTGTGTCTTTTTTCCAGGCTTTCAAGGCATTGTTTTATTGTTGTTTCAAAGTTCTTAACTCTTCATTAAGCCATTTAGCAAAGGGTCTTTTCAATTCCTTTGTCACTAAGGGCGCGCAAAAATCAAGACATTTCAAAAAGACACCATTAAGAACCTTAACTTGAGTGCTGACATTACCAGTAATGTAGATGTTATCTAATGTCTTACTTTCTGATGTTAATACATTACAGAATAATTATGGTGAGTAGTTCTTCATTTCTCGGAATGTTTTTGTTATAGTTAGCCTTTTAGGTTTGGCAATGTCAAGAGTGAGAGTTAGCAAGTCATGGTCAGCAATGGGGCAAACAATACCATCATGGTCCAACACTAAGGCAGGATTATTTGTCACAATAAGATCCAATAATGTTGCCGACAGGGATGTAGTTCTTATTGGCTAATTTACTAACTGACTTAATTTTGTATTATTAATTACTTGTTCCATTTTGTTGTTTTTAGATAAAAAAAATTACAATTAAAGTCACCCAACACATAAAAAGGCTTATTTCTGAGGTGTATATAATAAAAACATCTAAAATGTAGTCAAAATGTGAAAGAGTTAGCGTGCGGGTGACGGTACATGCAGCCAATTGTTATAGAAGGTAGTTTTCGGCATTGCACGGTAAGCCATAAGTCCTCAATCCCCTCGACTCGGTCAATGTTTACATCAATCACAGTGACAGTACAAATATTCCTAACATATATACACACTCCTCCACCTCTGCTTTTGTCACGTCTATATACACTAAAATCAGACATGGCAATGTGCTGGTCTAAAACATCATTGGTCAACCAGGTTTCACTCACACATAAAATGTCAGGTTGACGTTCGTTCACTAAAAGACGTATTTCGTCAAGATTACATAAAAGACTTTGTGCATTGATTTGTTCATTTTCCAATTTGTCCTTTTTTTTCGTGTAAGTGGCTCTGTCTTCATGGCCGGACTCCTATTCGACAGGAAGCTGGCATAACCTTTCTTTGTGACCAAGGCGACGGTAATTACCGCACCTCAGTCTGTGGTCGAATCGACAGGTAGCCAGTCTATGGTTGTGTTCCCCACAGTTATAACAGCCAAATATCGGAGCTGCATGGTGAGGTGCACAGCTCGAGACAGGCTGAGACTGTACATCACCGTGGCACCATGGGGGGGCGGTGTTGTGGCTGGCCGTGGCCCTCCCCTGCACGTGATGACTCCAGCGAGTGACAGGAGTTGGCGAGCTCGGAGCTGCGTGGTGAGGTGCACAGCTCGAGACAGGCTGAGACTGCTCATCGCCGTGGCGCCATGGAGGAGTGTTGTGGCTGGCCGTGGCCCTCCCATACACGTGATGACTCCAGCGAGCGGCAGGAATTGGCAAGGGGTCTGTGTCGGGCCGCGATGCAGCAGTTAGGTGCTCCCGTCCACTGTGCTCCCGTCTGCCACGGAAGCGGTGAGGGACAGCATTGCGTACATAGGGGCCTGGTGGGGGGTGGGGGGTAGCACTGGGGGTCGATCTGTGGGATAGAGGTTGTAGCACAGGGTGGGAACGGTGAAGGGGTAGTTGTGGGGACTAAGTTTGTGTAATCTTATTAACATTATTTACAGTTAAAGGGGCCGTTTTAACTTTATTCCAGTTCTTACAAAAATTAAAGTCAGGACATTGTGAATCAATTGAGTCAAGTAGTCTGACTGCACCAAGTCTACTAAATGTTGAGTTATTTTCATCGGATTCAAAGCAGAGTTCATCTAAATCACCAGTGCTAAGTATGAAGAAAGAAGGGGTTTTGATGATCTTAACGCCATTTGATTCACCCCATTTCAGCAAGTGTTCATTATATGTTTCAATTTGGGCACTGAATTGGACTAGCTTTACATGTGGTACAACCTGACAAACGCTTTGTTTCATAGGGTCATTTTTCTGCTGGGATTTTTCAGCCGCCGCCGAGTGACTTAAAACTACCCACATGCTGTCCAGAAGACCATCTATCAACCCGGACACTAAATTCTAGGATTAAAGATGAGCTCCGGGAGGGCAGTATGAGCCAATGCAAGATGGCGCCACTATAAACACTCGCCTGCGCCAGAACAGGCTGGGCCGACCATCAGGCCCCACCGGGAAGAAGCCTTGGGCCGACCATCAGGATTCACCGGGAACAAGCCTACCGGCGCAATAGGCCACGACGTAAATTTTTTTTTTTTTTAATTTAAGTAAATAAAAAGTGGGGTGGAGCTCCTTGTCACGGGCTCTTCCCTGCTCTTGTTAGACTGAAGCTCTTGTTCCAGATGGGTGACTCGTGTCTGCAGTGACCTAATTGTTTCGTAAGCAGTCCTGACTTCTTCATTAAGTAGCTCGATTTCCAAGTCTTTGGTATTTATACGGTTTTTAATGCTCTCAATATCAAGGGCAATTTTCTGAATGTCGGAGCAGAGAGGCAGGTCAGTATTAGAAAGGTGCAATTCAGAGTGATTAGAGTGGTGTGATTGGTCGGTCTCGCTGTGGAGTAGATTCATGGGGTTGTCCTGGTATGGCGGCACGGTGGCAGCAGGCTGGCGTGACTGCCCATCCTTAGAGTCAAGCGAATGAGCATCTTCGCAATAAGGGCGTTGAGTGGCTTCAGCTTGAGGTGCCATATCACTGATGAGAGCAGGTGTGGCGTCAGTACCTGGAGCTGTGTCAGGTTGGGAAATCTGAAGGATCATGTTGATGAGCTGATCCTTTCTCCCCCATACATTAGACAGTCCAAGTTCTCGGCATCTTGGAGAAGGAGGAGGAGGAGGAGGAGGAGGAGGAGGAGGAGGTGGAGGTGTAGGAGGAGGAGGAGGAGGAAGAGGATGGATATGTTGGTAGTGGTCTTGATGGTGATAGTGATGCAAGAAAAAATGAATCAGAAAAGGAGATGAGGAAAAAAGAAAGAGGAATAGACGGAGGGAAAAAAAAGGGAAGAGGTTGAATTTTGCAGGAAGAAAATGTTTATGTAGAGGAGGGAGAGGAAGAAGAGAGGAGACATAAACACGCCTGTCCGCTTGTCAAAACCCCGTCGTACGTGCTAGTAATGTTGTAATTACCACCACACCGTGCCCTTAATGCGGACCCGGTAGGAGCCGCTGTTCCTAAGATTATCCAAATGCAGTCATGAAGGAAGGCGTTGCAAAGATTTTTTCATTAACTAATCCAAGAGTGGTATCAGAATAAGTGGGTAAAGTTTGAGTGAGTTGTTTTGCTAGTGGGCATGTTAGTGCATATGAGAAGAGCTGAAGGATGAGTATAATGTGGAGTGTGTGTGTTTAAAGTGAATGGTTGGAGTATATACAAGTGTACATGAGAACAGAGTGTATGTTTATAAGTGTATGTATATATCATTATCCCACCCGGGCAATCAAGCCAAGGTCTGCATCCCACCCGGGCAATCAAGCCAAGGTCTGCATCCCACCCAAGCGATTAAGCCAAGGTCCGCAATCATTATCCCACCCGGGCAATCAAGCCAAGGTCTGCATCCCACCCGGGCGATTAAGCCAAGGTCCGCAATCATTATCCCACCCGGGCGATTAAGCCAAGGTCAAAAATCATTATCCCACTCGGGCGATTAAGCCAAGGTCCGCATCCCACCCGGGCGATTAAGCCAAGGTCCGCATCCCACCCGGGCAATTAAGCCGAAGTCCGCATCCCACCCGGGCAATTAAGCCAAGGTCCGCAATCATTATCCCACCCTGGCAATTAAGCCAAGGTCCGCATCCCACCCGGGAGATTAAGCCAAGGTCAGCAATCATTATCCCACCCGGGTAATTAAGCCAAGGTCCGCATCCCACCCGGGCGATTAAGCCAAGGTCCGCATTCCACCCGAGCGATTAAGCCAAGGTCAGCAATCATTATCCCACCCGGGCGATTAAGCCAAGGTCCGCATCCCACCCGGCCGATTAAGCCAAGGTCCGCATCCCACCCGGGCGATTAAGCTAAGGTCAGCAGTCATTATCCCACCCGGGCGATTAAGCCAAGGTCTGCATCCCACCCGGGCGATTAAGCCAAGGTCTGCATCCCACCCGGGCGATTAAGCCAAGGTCCGCAATCATTATCCCACCCGGGCGATTAAGCCAAGGTCTGCATCCCACCCGGGCGATTAAGCCAAGGTCTGCATCCCACCCGGGCGATTATGCCAAGGTCCGCAATCATTATCCCACCCGGGCGATTAAGCCAAGGTCAGCAATCATTATCCCACCCGGGCGATTAAGCCAAGGTCCGCATCCTACCCGGGCGGTTAAGCCAAGGTCTGCATCCCACCCGGGCGATTAAGCCAAGGTCAGCAACCATTATCCCACCCGGGCGATTAAGCCAAGGTCCGCATCCCACCCGGGCGATCAACCCAAGGTCAGCAAGCATTATCCCACCCGGGCGATTAAGCCAAGGTCAGCAATCATTATCCCACCCGGGCGATTAAGCCAAGGTCAGCAATCATTATCCCACCCGGGCTATTAAGCCAAGGTCCGCATCCCACCCAGGCGATCAAGCCAAGGTCTGCATCCCACCCGGGCGATTAAGCCAAGGTCAGCAATCATTATCCCACCTGGGCGATTAAGCCAAGATCCGCATCCCACCCGGGCGATTAAGCCAAGGTCTGCATCCCACCCGGGCGATTAAGCCAAGGTACGCAGTCATTATCTCACCCGGGCGATCAAGCCAAGGTCCGCATCCCACCCGGGCGATTAAGCCAAGGTCTGCATCCCACCCGGGCGATTAAGCCATGGTCAGCAGTCATTATCCCACCCGAGCGATTAAGCCAAGGTCCGCATCCCACCCGGGCGATTAAGCCAAGGTCCGCATCCCACCCGGGCGATTAAGCCAAGGTCTGCATCCCACCCGGGCGATTAAGCCAAGGTCAGCAGTCATTATCCCACCCGAGCGATTAAGCCAAGGTCCGCACCCCACCCGGGCGATTAAGCCAAGGTCTGCATCCCACCCGGGCGATTAAGCCAAGGTCAGCAGTCATTATCCCACCCGAGCGATTAAGCCAAGGTCCGCATCCCACCCGAGCGATTAAGCCAAGGTCCGCATCCCACCCGGGCGATCAAGCCAAGGTCCGCATCCCACCCGTGCGATTAAGCCAAGGTCATCAATCATTATCCTACCCGGGCAATCAAGCCAAGGTCCGCATCCCACCCGGGCAATTAAGCCAAGATCAGCAATCATTATCCCACCTGGGCAATCAAGCCAAGGTCCTCATCCCACCCGGGCGATTAAGCCAAGGTCAGCAATCATTATCCCACCCTAGCAATCAAGCCAAAGTCCGCATCCCACCTGAGCTATCAAGCCAAGGGCCACATCCCACCCCGGCAATCAAGTTAAGGTCCCCATCCCACCAGAGCAATCAAGCCAAGGGCCACATCCCACCCCGGCAATCAAGCTAAGGTCTGCATCCCACCAGAGCTATCAAGCCAAGGGCCACATCCCACCCCGGCAATCAAGCTAAGGTCCGCATCCCACCAGAGCAATCAAGCAAAGGGCCACATCCCACCCCGGCAATCAAGCTAAGATCCGCATCCCACCAGAGCAATCAAGCCAAGGGCCACATCCCACCCCGGCATTCAAGCTAAGGTCCGCATCCCACCAGAGCAATCAAGCCAAGGGCCACATCCCACCCCGGCAATCAAGCTAAGGTCCGCATCCCACCAGAGCAATCAAGCCAAGGGCCACATCCCACCCCCGCAATCAAGCTAAGGTCCGCATCCCACCAGAGCAATCAAGCCAAGGGCCACATCCCACCAGAGCAATCAAGCCAAGGGCCACATCCCACCCGGGCAATCAAGCTAAGGTCCGCATCCCACCAGAGCTATCAAGCCAAGGGCCACATCCCACCCCGGCAATCAAGCTAAGGTCCGCATCCCACCAGAGCAATCAAGCCAAGGGCCACATCCCACCCCGGCAATCAAGCTAAGGTTCGCATCCCACCAGAGCAATCAAGCCAAGGGCCACATCCCACCCCGGCAATCAAGCTAAGGTCCGCATCCCACCAGAGCAATCAAGCCAAGGGCCACATCCCACCCCGGCAATCAAGCTAAGGTCCGCATCCCACCAGAGCTATCAAGCCAAGGGCCACATCCCACCCCGGCAATCAAGCTAAGGTCCGCATCCCACCAGAGCAATCAAGCCAAGGGCCACATCCCACCCTTGCAATCAAGCTAAGGTCCGCATCCCACCAGAGCAATCAAGCCAAGGGCCACATCCCACCCCGGCAATCAAGCTAAGGTCCGCATCCCACCCGGGCAATCAAGCCAAGGTCAACATCCCACCCGGGCAATCAAGCCAAGGTCAACATCCCACCCGGGCAATCAAGCCAAGGTCAGCGATCATTATCCCACCCGGGCAGTTAAGCCAAGGTCAGCATCCCACCCGGACAGTCAAGCCAGGGTCAGCAACCCTCCCCATTCCTCCGGGCTTGGGACCGGCTCTTAGTTGGGCTGGCTTGCCCCCCAAGAGGCTGGGTTAACAGTTTTGTTCCCCCTTTCTTCACCTCTTTCTACGTACAACAACTTTTGTTTTCACAGTCTCCGTAAAAGATGCAGTGGAAGGTTTACGGCACCTTCAGTTGTCTTTCAACAACTGTAATGTCTTGTTTCCTTACTAACTTCATCTGTTTCGTTAATGACTTCCCTTTCCAACGTCTCCGCCTTCTTTTTTGAGGGTAATTGTGTTTCTTCCTCAAAGTGTGTCCGCGATTCGTCATCACTCAACTATACGTTGTTCTCCTTAGGATCGTCATCAAGGTTATTGTAACGCATATATTGAGGGCATTTGGTGCTGGCGGCCTCTTCTGACCGCCTGCAGGGGACGGGGACCTCCTCGGGGCCCCTCAGTAACTCCGTCTCTGCCGTGAGGGGGCCCAAGGCTTCCCCCTCGGCCCCCGCCCCAGGCCCTAGCAGGAAGACTGTTTGGCTCTTCACAAAATGCCAAGACGAAGATAAAGTTAATATATTTTTTAAGTGTATTGATGCTGATGAAACCGAGTTTATCAATTCTAGGATGGAAAACCGGATAGACTCCCGACCGTGGATTCAGCATCGAAAACCTGTTCTTGCGAAACCATCCGGCAGAGACCGTTTCTTTATAGGAGGGAATGTCTAATAAAGAGAAAACTGTACTGCGCAGATCACAATAACCAGGCAAACACACACACACACACACACACACACACACACACACACACACACACACACACACACACACACACACACACACACACACACACACACACACACACACACATGGGTGTACACTTATGAAAGAAATTTGAAAAAAGAGAAAATAGTGTAAGGAGAGAAAGAAAGAGAAAGAATTTAGAAAGATACAATGATGTGAACAAAAGAAAGGAGAGAGAGAGAGAGAGAGAGAGAGAGAGAGAGAGAGAGAGAGAATCAGAATCAGAATCAGAATGCTTTATTCCATTAAAGTACAATGTACAATGGCTTTTCTCTTAATTACTAAATACTTTACATGTAGTACAGATATCATATATAAGACTTTCTTTAACTAATCTTTTTTTTTAATTACTAAATATTTACATGGGATATCATATATAGGAACTTGCTAGATATAATACATATGTACGAGATAAGTGTATATTATGTCCTTCACGCGTTCTTTAGCAAAAGCCTCCTTGAAGAGCGTGAATAGTTAGGGCTTTCTTGAAGCTCGTGAGTGACGGGAGTTCTTTTATATTAGGGGGGAGCTTGTTCCATGCTCTTGGTCCACTTACTAATAGTGACCGCGCACCATTGTCTGTTCTCACTCTTGGGATAAATAGGTCTCCGTTTTGTCTCGTTACAAGTTCGTTAATTTGTGTTACATATGGTAAGTTTAGTAGCCACTCAGGATAATATTTATGGGTCACTTTATACACCATTATGCACTGATCGAATTTCACTTTTTCTTTCATCTCTATCCACTTTAGTTCTTGTAACACAGGAGTAGCACGGTCGCGTCTTTTGTAGCCCCCAGCAGCAACTTTGGCAGCGAAGTTTTGCAGTTTTTGCACTCGCTGCATGAGGGTCTCATTGGTGTTGCCCCATATTTTTAGTCCGTAATTGATTAGACTTAACACTAGTGTCTTGATAACAATCACTCTGGTGTCCTTATCAAATATGTCCTTAATTCTGTTTATGAACATTATAACCCCTATTACTGTTTGTTGAGTTGATGTATGTGTGTCGAACGTCATGTACTTGTCAAAGTAAACACCCAATATTTTAACATGTTTGCTTATTGGTATATCACTTCCGTCAAAGTTGATGGTCATATCATCTGGTAAGCTCGATAACAGTTGCCGTGTGCCGATAAATATAAATTGGGTTTTGTTAGAATTCAACATAAGGCCACTTTTTAGGAAGTAAGTCTTGGTATTCGACAGTGTTACTTTAGCTCTGGTTATTAGCTGGTCTATGTTATTAATGTTGTCACTGTGGATAAACTGTGTGTCATCTGCGTACTGAACCAGTATACAGTCGCTGATGTGATCTGAGATATCATTAACAAAAATAGTAAAAAGAATAGGGCCAAGGATAGAGCCTTGTGGGACTCTATTTTTGTGGCCTAATTGGTAACATGTTGTGCACCGTATTTTATGGTCAAACCTGCATGTGTTTTGCGTGTGGTTTGTTTCCCCACAGTTGTAGCACGCTCCTCTTCTGCGTGGCCATGGTTGCGGTGGTGGTGACGGTGTGGAGCTCTGGGTGTGGGGGTGGGGGTGGCTTCTAGTCCATCCATGGGAGAGATGCTGTTGAGAGTTGTCATATCGGAGGTGGGAGGTCGGGTAGTGAGGGTTAGTGCCCCTCCTATCGTCAGGTGTGGGACCAGGTGTTGTCAGGTTACTGTCCCGCCTTCCGTGGCCCCCATGAGGATAGGGGTGGGGGTGGCGCGGAGGATTAAGGTCATTGTTCCGCCTTCCGTGGTTCCCAGCAGGGTGAGGATGGGGGTGGCGAGAAGGATTAGAGTAGGTGCGCCGCCCCGCCCTTCTCCATCCGTCGCTGTCCACCTGGCGTGCTGGTGAGGTGGGGGTGGGGGGGTGGCCAGGTGTCCTCTGTGTTTGCTTGTTAGGATGTTTGTGGAGGTAGTGTGACTGGAGATGTTTTCTGAGATTTTCCTTGTTAATGTTTCCCTGGAGAGGCGTACACTGGACAGCCATGGCACGAAGTAGTCTTGTGGCCCCTAGTCTGATAAGCATGGATCCTTGGTGCTGGCCATAAGCGTAGTAGCAATCCTCATCAATGTTACCATCCCCCAGCCTGAATAGCGGGTCAGGGTTTATGATGGGTATTTCATTTTCATTACCCCATTTTTGTAGGTGTTCATTGAAGTCATTTATTTTGGCCTGCAATGTATCACTCTGCAGGCTTGGCACCAGCTGACTGACATAGATGTCCATGTTTTCGTTTTTCGTTTTTAGTTCACTGATCAAGGCTCCGAGGTTATCCAGGGCTACTGTGTACTCGGATCTTTCCAGAATGTCAAAAAGCCCAGCGTAGATTATGCAAGTGGCGGGAGACCAGGAGAGTTTTTCTTTCACCCAGCAGCTCATGAGATCATAGTTTGCCTCCCCTAATGTTCTCACACTCCAGCTGTCTGATAAATCGGATACCTGGATGTTGCTGAGATTGACGTCACCAAGAATTAGATGTTTTTTCACTGGAGAGTCACGATTAGGCTGTGTTGTCTGGTGCACATCACTTGTATTACCACTTGCCTGTGTGTTTTCACTCGCTTTTTCCTCCAGATCACTGATACGGTGGCTTAGGCTAGTTAGGCTCACCGTATTTCTGACATCAGTATTACCGTCACTATGATCTCCTCTACTTATGATCCTTTCAAGTTTAGTTAGGCGTTCATCCAAATGATGGAAACAGGTGTTCATTTTCTTTATTTCCTCGTATGAGTGTTCGATTTCGTTGTTCATACTTTGCAGCATTCCGTACAGTTTATGTATTTCACACTCCAGTTTCTTGTGATTCACTGTAGGTTCTTGAGGGTCATTACTTGAGTTTGAGTTACTGCCGTGTGAGAGAACATTGTCATGGTCACTGCCCTGAGATGCTACACTTTCACTTTCGCTGTTGAGAGATGCAGGACTTTTGTCATGATCACTGCCCTGAGATGCTGCACAGACGGGTTCGCTACGGGGGTACCCAGCACGTTCACTTTCACCTTCGCTGTTGAGAGATGCAGGACTTTGTCACGATCACTGCCCTGAGATGCTGCACAGACGGGTTCGCTACGGGGGTACCCAGCACGTTCACTTTCACCTTCGCTGTTGAGAGATGCAGGACTTTTGTCACGATCACTGCCCTGAGATGCTGCACAGACGGGTTCGCTACGGGGGTACCCAGCACGTTCACTTTCACCTTCGCTGTTGAGAGATGCAGGACTTTTGTCACGATCACTGCTCTGAGATGCTGAGACGGGGTTCGCTACGGGGGTACCCAGCACGTTCACTTTCACCTTCGCTGTTGAGAGATGCAGGACTTTTGTCACGATCACTGCTCTGAGATGCTGCACAGATGGATTCACTACGGGGGTACACAGCACGTTCACTTTCACTTTCGCTGTTGAGAGATGCTGGACTTCCGCGTTCACAAGAATGATTGTTAACACTACAGCGTTTGTTGGTTGTCGATGTGCTGCACGGTGAAGGAGCTCCGTCGCTGTGGTTTGCCATTATCATTTCCACGAGCTGATCTTTGTTGGCCCACACATTTGTTAGTCCTATATTGCGGCAGTGTTTCTGCAGTTGCACTTTGGTGAAGTTGTGAAGGTATTCTGTGGTAGGATTTGCCATGGAAGGTTCATTCTTGTTTTCCACACGTGTTGTCTCGAGTGCAGAGGTAGACGAATCCATGTTGCTTGCTGATGATGGTATTAGAGATGATGGTATTGCAGTATGCGTCCTTATTAAACAGAGACACGTATGTAGTCGCGTTGCTCTAGTGTGTTATCCCTGAGTAGTGAGGTTTGAGGGATTTGGAGCACATGTCCCGCGGCTAGCGCGGCGCGGAGCGACCACTACCTCTCCCTACGGAGGTCAGAGAGAGAGAGAGAGAGAGAGAGAGAGAGAGAGAGAGAGAGAGAGAGAGAGAGAGAGATAAGGCGATACGGACACCAGCGGCCTCAAGATTCTGTCCGCCAACGTACGAGGCTTTAGGACCAACATCGGGGAGCTGACACACGCCTTCGTCCTCAGGCACCACATCGACATAGTGGTGACAGTGGAGACCTTCCTGGACGACACATGCGCCACCACCTGTGATAAGATCCCCGGGTACTCGCACTGGGCCAGACGAGACCGCCACACAGGACAGGGGGGAGGCATTGCTGTTTGCCACCGAAACGGCCTGCAGATGGACGCCCTCACCACAGACACTCCCCTGGAAATGGAGATGATGTTCCTCCGCATCATTCTCGAGGACAGGAGCGCTCTGCTACTCTGTGCCATGTACCGGCCACAGTGGCAAGGCAGCGCCCCCCTCACCTACCTCACAGAGCACCTGGACGACCTTATGGCTGCCCACAGCTGTCAGTACGCGATGGTTGTGGGCGACCTAAATCAACACCTGGTGGCGAGGGCCTTCACCGAGCTCACAGCGGTGCATGGATTGCACAACCAAGTTGAGTTCCCGACACATCAGCGAGGAGGCTCCCTGGACCCTGTGCTCACAGACCTGCCGAGTGACTGCGTGCTGTGCTGCCCACTAGACCGTGTGGGCAGTTCCGACCACAATGCCATACTCACCACCATCAGCCTGGCCCCAGCGCGTGAAGAGGAACACCAGCGAGTCATCTGGCTGTGGGACCGCGCGGACTGGACGGCTGCAAGGCAGGCCCTGGCAGCGACTGCTTGGGGCACAGTCCTTAACGGTGACCCACAACATGACGTCTCCGCCCTCACCACTGTCCTCAATACCGTCCAGCAGCAACACGTCCCCCACCGCACCTACTCATCCAGCCCAAAAGACCAGCCTTGGTTCGGGTACAGGTGCCGTATTGCAGCCGAAAGGAAATACAAGGCTTGGACAAGATATAAAAGACACCCCACGCAGGAAAATAAGGCCCAACACAGACGAGCCTGCAAAAATATGACGAGGACAGCAAAGTGGGCAAAAGAAAGGTGGGACGCCGACAGGAGGAGAAAGCTGTCCTCTAACCAAACCGACCCGAAACAGTGGTGGGGGCTGGTGAAGGAACAGCAAGGCCATACCCCCCAGGAACGTATCCCGCCCCTGAGGAAACCTGACGGAGACCTGGCCATCACCAGCCGGGAAAAGGCTGACCTGCTGGCCTGTCACTTCAGTCAAAAGATGACAACCCAGGAGCCAGACAGGCAGCCGCCCACCCTCCCCCAACTCATCGCCTCAAGACTAGAGAATGTGCTAATCTCTGAGGACGCTGTCAGGAGACATCTGAGGGGCGTCAACACCAGGAAGGCGCCAGGCCCTGACAGCGTGAGTCCATACTTACTGCGGCGATGCTCCGATGAGCTCACCAGCCCCCTCGCCCAGATCTTCCGGCGATGCCTGCAGAGCGGGGTGTGGCCTGCACAGTGGAAGGAGGCCAGAGTCACACCAGTACACACCACAAAAACCAGGTCCGAGCCAGGCAATTACAGGCCAATATCACTCCTCCCAATCATCAGCAAGATATTTGAGAGGATCATCGGGGAGCAATTGACATCCTTCCTCGAGGAAAACCACTTGCAGTCACCGAAGCAGTTTGGTTTTCGGAAGGGCCGCTCTACCTCAGACCTCCTCCTTCTCCTCTCAAAGTCCTGGCATGACGCCCTTGATGACGGCCACCCCTCTCTCGTGATTGCCCTGGATATAGCTGGCGCGTTCGACTCCGTTTGGCACCGCGGTCTGACGGCGAAGCTACAGCAACTAGGCATCACGGGGGACCTGCTGCGCCTACTCTCAAACTACCTGTTAGGCAGGAGCCTCCACGTAGCAGTCAACGGAAGCACCTCGACCAGCTTCCCGGTGGAGGCCTCCGTTCCACAGGGGTCCGTCCTTGGACCTATTCTGTGGAACATATACTTTAACGACCTACTGCAAACCATCCCGGCAGCAAGCTCTTACGCCTACGACTGAAACCTCTCCAGAACATACAAGAGGAGGAAGCCCAGGACGTGATCGAGTCCGTCAACAGACAGTTGGCAGACATAATGGCCTGGGGAAAGAGGTGGCAAGTCAGGTTTGCCCCTGACAAAACCCAGGCCATGGTAATATCACGTTCTCTGGAGGACGCGAGGCAACTCCACGGCAGACTGAGATTCGGGAATGACACCATCCCTCTGCAGTCCAGCGTCGACATCCTGGGCGTGGAGGTGGACTCCCAGCTGCGGTTTGACCGTCACCTTGAAAGGGTGGCGCAAAAAGCCTCCCAGAAGGTGAACCTCCTGCGCCGCATGAAGAACCTCCTCGATGCTGAAGGCCTGAACACCCTCTATAAGGCACAAGTCCGTCCAGTGATGGAGTATGCACCGCTCACCTGGATGGCCAGCGCCCGCTGCCACCTCAACCTGCTAGACAAGGTGCAGAGGAGGGCTGAACGCCTCATCAACGGCACCCAGCACCACCGACCGAGCCAGTGGGAGACACAGCGACAACAACAACAACAACACCCACACGAAGGAAGGGCAAGACCAGCCACGAACCAGCTGAATAGCCTGGAGCACCGTCGCCGCGTCGCTGCCCTGACGGTGCTACACAAGGCACAAGTGGGCCTAGTGCCCCACCTGACGGACCTGAGGGCTACCTGGAGGAGGTCTGAGCGCAGCACGAGAACGGTGCTGAGCAACGCCTCCCTCCTGGAAGTGCCAATGGCCCGCTCCAGCACCCACCAACGAGCCTTCTCCATCGCAGCGGTGGTGTGGTGGAACAACCTCACTGCTGATGTGGATGTGACACAACTGTCCACTCAGCAGATGAAGGTTGCGTCCCACAGGTGGCTACTCCTACACCCACCGTAAATATGTATATATATAATTGTATAATATATTGTATAATAATTGTATAATATAATCGGCAGAAGCTTTTAAATAGCTCCCCAACGGTCGGGGGAACTTTAGCATAGACAAATAATACTGCCATGTACTAATGTACTGAACATGTTTAAATAAAAAAAAATAAAAAAAAGAGAGAGAGATTTACATAGATTTACATAGAAAATCAGACCACACAGACCCCATGGTCCAGACTTGGTGGTCTGTCCTTAAACCTAAGTGATTTTACATTAATCAGAAGACTCCAAAACGTTGCATTTCTACTCTAGTTGATATTAAGTTGAAGGAAGTGACGGTCGAGCTTATTTTTGAAGGAGTCAATCGTGTTACACTGGACCACTGACGGTGGAAGCTTATTCCATTCTCGCACTACAACGTTGGTGAAGAAAAATTTGGTGCAGTCTGAATTTACTTGTCTACATCTGAGTTTTACGCCATTGTTCCTCGTGCGCAAAGTGTCATCGATCATAAACAATGTTGATCTGTCTACATTCGTGAAATCATTAAGTATTTTAAAACATTCGATCAGTTTTCCTCGGAGGCGACGTTTCTCAAGAGAGAACATGTTAAGGGTAGAAAGCCTTTCTTCGTAGGATTTGATGCGCAAGGAAGGGATAATTTTCGTTGCCCGACGCTGAACACCTTCTAATTTAGCAATATCCTTTGCATGGTGGGGAGACCAAAACTGTACCGCATATTCCAAGTCGGGTCTGACTAAACTGTTGTAGAGCGGGAGTATTACATCCTTATTCTTGAATACAAAGTTTCTTTTAATGAAGCCCAACATTCTGTTCGCTTTATTTGCTGCATCGATGCATTGCTGTGAGAATTTGAGGTTTGACGCGATTTTGACCCCCAAGTCTTTGACGCATTGAACGCTTTTGAGTTTAACGCCGCGCATTTCGTATTCGAACTTCTTATTCCTCGTTCCAACTTGAAGGACCTGGCACTTGTCTACGTTAAAGGGCATCTCCCATCTATCCGACCAAGCTGAAATTTTGTGCAAATCCTCTTGGAGGCTTTGCCTGTCTTCGTCAGTGAGAACCGAGTTGCCAATCTTTGTGTCGTCTGCAAATTTACTAATGCGGTTATTGAGTCCAACATCCACGTCGTTGATGTAAATAATGAAGAGCACTGGGCCAAGGACCGAGCCCTGAGGGACGCCACTAGTGACAGGCGCCCACTCTGAGTTAAATCCGTCGATCACTACTCTTTGTTGTCTGTTGCTCAACCAATTCGCGATCCATTGGTTTACTTGACCGTCAATACCTCTTTGCTTTAATTTGTAAAGTAATTTATGATGCGGGACTTTATCAAACGCTTTCTGGAAATCAAGATAGACTACGTCCAGTGATTTGGTTACGTCATAAACAGTGAAGAGGTCGTTATAAAAGGTTAATAGGTTTGATAGGCAGGATCTTTTGTTTCGGAAGCCATGTTGTGAGTCCCCAATCAATGAGTGGCTTTCAAGGTAATTCACAATTTTGTCTCTAATTATGCCCTCAAGTAGCTTACCTACAACCGAAGTTAGACTAATGGGCCTGTAATTACCTGGTACTATTTTGTCTCCTTTCTTGAAAATCGGTGTCACGTTAGCCTTTTTCCAATCTGAAGGGACGATGCCTTGTCGCAAGGACATATTGAATACGGTTGTGAGGGAGGAGAGTATTTCGCTCTTTGTTTCTTTCAGCAGAGTTGGATATACTTTGTCAGGTCCAGGACTTTTATTTGTTTTAAGTGAATGGAGAGCTTTAAGGACTTCATCGGTTGTTATTTCAAAATTAGGCAATGCATGCTCGAGATTTACAATAGTACTGGTGTTGGTGGTAGCGAGAGGAAGACTGTTAGTATTAAACACCGAGGAAAAGTAATTGTTTAAGAGGTTTGCAATGTGTTGGCTGTCAGTCACTAGTGCACCGTCGCTGTTTGTTAAAGGTCCAATACCACTTTTGATCGCCTTTCTGTTGTTTATGTAACTGAAGAAAGATTTCGGATTATTTTTACAGTTGGCTGCAATATTTTCTTCGTATCTACGCTTTGCCTGACCTACTAGTCTTTTTACTCGTCGCCTGGCATCATTATAAAGTCTAATGTTTTCGGGCGTGCTTTGTTCTTTCTTTAACCTGTAAAGAGAGAGACCAACACAGTTTCCATTTTCAATTGTCGAGGTGAGTCAATTTTAGGCATGGTGGCGTGCGCGGCGGCGGGACGAGGCGGCAGGGAGAACGACAGGGGCGGGAGGCGTAAGGAAGGGGATAGAAGGCGAAGGGGGACAGGGGTTCGGATAGGAAATGATTGTATGCGGAGGGGGGAGTGAGAGATGGATAGGAGAGAGATGGTAGGGGCGAGAGGTACTAGGAAAGGGATAGGATGCAAAGCGGGACGGGGAGGCGAATAGGAAAAGGATAGTGAGAGAAGGGGGACAGAGAAGCTTATAAGAAGGTCAAAAGAGGGACAGGGAGGCGGATAAGAAGGAGGTACTAGGCAAATCGGGGATAGTGATGCCCATAGGAAAGGTATAGTATGGGAAGGGGTGACATTGGAGTGGATAGGAAGGGGATATGAGGCAATAGGGGGACAGGCATGCAGAGAGGTGGTGATATGGAGAGTCAAGGAGGGATAGCAACAAAGGGGTAAAATATATTAATAGGGTACGGCAGTGTAGAAGCAGCGGGGATTTCAGTGGAAGAAGGAAGAGGTAAGTGGGTGAATAGTGGGAGTAGGGATTGATACAAGGGAGAAGGAAGGGTGAAAAGAGAGTAGCGGGAAGAAGGAAGAGTGAAGAGATGGTAGGAGGGGACAAGGAGGGTGAGGAGAGACGCAATTCTTAAGAGATGGAGCAAGGGAGAAAGAAGGCAAAGGAAATAAAGGGAAAAAAATGTTAGAAGGGAAAGAAAGGCGTCCATAGTGGTGTGATATAGGGGCGGGCACGTGGCAGGGGATGGTAGTGGTATGGGTGGCAGGGGTAGAGTGAAGCGCAGTTGGGAAGGGGCAGCTACCGTTTTCCTGTAAGCCGCCTTTGGATAGCTTTGATCTCCTATATATCCCCGTTTTCTGTTATCGTTTTGATCCTGTTTTTTTTTTTTTTTTATAACCAAGTGCTTCAGAATCCTCAATAAGAACGATCTACATTCTCGTTCTGCGCATCATCACCACCATCATCATCATCATCATTTACAAGCGTAGTCTCATAAGCCGTATTGTAAAAGTTTCCTGGTTTGATTTACAGTAGAATTCCTCCCTTCAGCTCATAGTACTTTTTCTTCTTTTTTTTTTTACTATCCACATACGCAGCTCTATATCACTCCCCTTTTGTATTTCTTTTTCCATTCTTCTTTCTGTTCCTCTTTTTGTTCGTTCTTTTCTCCTTTCCTCTCTTTGTTCTTCTCTTTCTGTTCGTTCCTCTCCGTTTCTTTTCTTTTTCTTCTCTTTTTGTCCCTCTTTTCCTTTTCCTCTCCGTTCCTCTCTTTTCCTTCCTCTCCATTCTTCTTTCTCTTCGTTCCTCTTTCTTTTCGGTCTTTTCTTGTTCCTCTCTTTTTCCTTTTTTCCATTTCTCTCTCTTTCCTTTCCCCTTTCCGTTCCTCTCTAATTCCGTTCCTCTCTGTTTCCGTTCCTTTCTTCATTCCTTCTTCTCCTCATTTCTCGTTCCTTTTCTCTTCTGTCATCACCATCCTCATCCACACCTCCATCACAAACACACACACACATTATCTCTTTACCCATTCCTCTCTTGTTCCTCCTCCTCCTCACCCACCCACCCACCCACCCACACACACACCTCGGATCTATACATTTTGGGGCCCTCGAGGGAGTCTCTCTTCTCTCTCGCTGGCCATCACTCATCCCGCCCCCCAAGTCGTTTATAAATCCTGTATTTCCTTCGGCTAAAATATAATTACCCTAGAGAGTACCGGAGACAGGGAAGGAGATAGAGGAGGGGAGGCGGATGGAGGAGGAAAGAGGGAGGTAGAGGGATGAGGTGCCAGAAGGAGGAAGAGGAGGAATACCAGATGGAAAAAGAAAGATTAGATTGGTATTTATTGGGTTTATTCCTTCGCCACCTCTCACCAACATCTCTTATGGTCTTCGATGGAGAGATATAGAGAAAGAAATGTTATAAAAGTGTGGAGCAAAGACGGAAGTAAAGAGGAAATGAGTCTCCAGAGATAGATAGCTAGATAGATAGATAGACAGATAACGAGAGAGTTAAGAAGAGGGGACAGAATAAAACAAGAAGATATAAAGATAGGAATGGAAGGAAAGGAAGAAATGATGTATAGAAGAAAGAATTTGGAGAGAAGAGGAAGTGAAGCGAGCGGGCAATAGGAAGGAACCAGACAAGGGGAAGGAGGAGAAACGAAAAAAAAAAAAATTGGCAAATGCAGAGGAAAGGCGAGGAAAGAGGAAGATAAATAGGAGAAGAAAAGAACTGAGAATAAAGGAAGCTATCTGTGCATGTGGGACAGGTTAGATTAATCCCCCTACAGGTCTACCATTTGTGTATTGCTGAAGAGAGGTAACAACAAAAGGAAGCAAAGGATTTTAAGCGTAAGACTAGATATAGGAGAAAGACCTCCCTCGCTCCCACTTATTCTTTTCTTTCTCTCTTCACCAAAAATAGCAAAGCATCAGTATCAGTGTCATCATCAGCTGCACCGTCACCTTCACCACCGCTACCACCACCACCACCTCTCATAACATCTGTTCCCTATAAGCCTCTTCACTCCTCTTCCATTCCACAGACACAAAGAGCATCCGACACCCTTCCTTTGACATTCAAGAACCCGAACCACTACTGCCTCTTCCTCCTATTCTCTTGCCCCTCCTCCTCCTCTTCTGTCCTCCTCCCCCTTCTCCTCCTTCTCCTTCTCCTCTACTACTCTCCTTTTGTTCGCTACTCTCGTGTCTTCTCTTGTATCCTCGTTCCTACTTTATTTTCTTTTTTTTCGTGGTTTTCGTTATATTTTCCCGTCTTTCCTTCATGGCAGTAATTATAATCATCATCATCTCTCAAGGTATTAGGTTTTCTGTTTCTGCTTCTTTAATACTTTGTTGCGTATTCTAACCTTTTCTTTTAGTTCTTTTTTTCTCTTCTTTATATTTGTTTAGTTTTCATATTTACTCTTAACCATCTGTCTGTCTTTGTTTTTCCTTTTATGTTTAATGCAGAGTGTAGCTGATTCTTGCACACACACGCACAAACACACACTCCCAGCCACCAACCACCCACACGCACACCCACACAGACACACTCACACACACGTACACAAACACATGCTCCCTTCTTACCCCACTCCCCCTCACCGACACATCACCCTTTCGTTCCCAAGCGTTAAAGCAACAACAGCCTGCATATAACACTTGCCGGCCTAACGTGATCTCCATAACTTGCCTTCTCGCCGCGCGTCACAATATTGTCTCGGGATTGGGTTAGTGACGCGCGCTTGGGACAGCGGCGCCGCTGCCAGACGTCTGCTGGGGGTTGTTTGGCGGCCTTTCAGTTATGAGAGGAGTACTTGTGTGTGTGTTTCTGCTGTTTGATGAGTGATTAGGGTTCTCGTCTTGGGGTCTTTGGATGAAATTGACTGCTGAGAGAGTTAGTTTAGGAAGAGCTTAGGCGCCGTGTCATGTATTTCAATAGTGATACGATGAGTGTATATTTGTTTTTTCTGCTGTTTGATGAGGGATTAGGGTTTTCGTCTTGGGGTCTATGGATGAAATTGACTGCTGAAAGAGTTTGCATTTCGGTAGTGATATAATGAGTGTATATGTGTTTTCCTGCTGTTTGGTGAGTGATTAGGATTCCATTCTTTGGGGCTTTTGAAGAGTTAGACTGTTGAAAGAGTTTTTGTTCAGGCAGAGGTTTAGTTTCAGAAGATACTTATTGCATGAAGATTTTGAGCCCTTTGGTCTGGTGGTTGTTTCGTGCCCCTGAATAGTGATAGGATGAGTGTGTGTGTTTCTGCTGTTAGATACTGCCTTGGGGATTTTGAAGAGTTATACAGTTGAAAGAGTATTTATTTAAGGAGAGTTTTAGTCTAGGAAGATTTTCATAACCGGAAATTTCTGTGCCTTCATTTATTCTTCAATACCAATAGGATAAATTATATATGTTTCCGTTGTTACATGAGTACTTACCTTTCTCATCTTGGGGAAAATAAAATAAAAGTCTGACTCATGAAAGTGTTATAGTGTAGGAAGAATTTTAGCATAGGAAGATTTTTATCATTGGAAGATACTGTGCTTTCCTTCGTATCTTCAAAGACAGGCTTCCCTTCCCAGTGGCTACTTATAAAGGCTTGGTAGATTTATTTAATATTGGGAGTTTTCTAGTCTCGACTTCAGTGGCTATTGGAAGATTGTGTGCCTTATTCCTCGTCTCCTCCCGCCTCCTTATATGAATTGCTTCCTTTCCGTGGCTCACTCGAAAGGAAGAGGATGATGCTTCGAGGTTGAGCTTTTGTTGGCGAGAGAAATGTGATATTGTTGCATTACATTCTAAAGGACGTTCTCTCTCTCTCTCTCTCTCTCTCTCTCTCTCTCTCTCTCTCTCTCTCTCTCTCTCTCTCTCTCTCTCTCTCTCTCTCTCTCTCTCTCTCTCTCTCTCTCTCTCTCTCTCTCTCTCTCTCTCTCTCTCTCTCTCTCTCTCTCTCTCTCTCTCTCTCTCTCTCTCTCTCTAACACACACACATACACACATACACACACACTCTTAGAATTACGTAACTTGTTATCACTACCAACTCATTTTTGTGTGAATTTGAATCCTCTTCCCCTCTCACTTCCTCCCTCTTCTTCCTCTCCTTCCTCCTGATCTTTTTCCTAATAGCTCATCACAGATTTTTCCTTTATTTTTTTTTTCTTGAGTTAGAAAAGTAGTGAAGACGAATTGTTTAGGAAGAGTCACACGATATCCTTGCACGATATCCAAGTTTCAACCTCTTTCAGAACCTACTCCATCTGTGTGTGTGTGTGTGTGTGTGTGTGTGTGTGTGTGTTTATACGTGGTTTCAAGTGTGAGTGCGCGCCGAGTGAGGGAAAAAAATATTCGAGCGAAAAGTTAGTCCATTTGGCCAATGAAAACTTTTAATTAAACACGTTGGGTCTGAGAGGAGCGATGTATTTTTTTGCTCTGAGTGTGTGTGTGTGTGTGTGTGTGTGTGTGTGTGTGTGTCTTATCTAACAGCTGCAAGTTATTTTATGTTTTATTATTTTGCTGTCCTTGAACTGCCTCCACCTCGATATAAAAGTGTGTTTTTGCTTGCTTGTCTCTCCATCTCCGTCCTTCAGTTTGTTTATGGGTGCTTATCTCTCTGTTAGTCTGTCCGTTTTATCCAAACCTTCAACCACACTCCAAAATGGGGACAGAAGAATCATTCCCAGGATATCCGATCTGCCACAAGCGATCATCTCAGTAATATGTTGGCCAGTTACTCAGAGGGGGAAAAGGTTAAAAGGGTGATAAGACAGAAGTGGGATGAGCAAGGGAAGATAAAGGAGTGGGAAGGGAGAAGGATGATGGAGAAGAGGAAGGAACTAAGTTGAATATGAAGAAAGATGATGGAGGATGAGGAGGAATGGTGACAATAAAAATGGAGGGCGTTATTAAGTTATTGAGTTCATGAAGAAAGATGGTCAAGGATGCGAGGGAGAGAGAATAAGAAAGGAGAGGGAATGTAAAGGGAGGAGAGTTACGAAGTTAATGGAGACCAAAGAGAAAAAAAGAATGTTGTAGAGAAGAAAAGGGAAAGACAACTGCAATACGAAATGGGATGAGAATAGGAAGAATAAAAGAATGGAAAGGGATAAAGAGAAGGTAGAAGAGGGTAATTAGGTGCTTTAGCGGAGGAGAGCAGAAAGGTAAGGCAGTAATGAAGTATAGAGATTGCTGAAAGAAAAAAAATAATGAGCAAAAAAGGGAGAGAATAGCGGTTTAAGAGGAAATTATTGAGCAGTTGATGATGGAATAGAGAAAATGTTGAGATAGGTGGTCAAAGATTGCAGGAAGAAAAAATGATAGAGAAAAGAGAGAGATAGTGGCGGGGCCTCCAAAGATACCTGATCCGATTTTCACTATCCCATTACCTCTATCTTACTTCCTAATAGTCTCCAAATTCCTTCCCATCATCCTGCTAACTGTTCTCTTCTCCTTTTTTCTTTCTGCTTTATTTAATCTTTTATGTTTTCCAGCACTCCGCCATTTTCTGCTCTCTGCCCATCATCATCAAATTTCTGCTCCTGCTTTCTCTTATTTCGTGTCCATTATCTTTTTTTTTTGCCTCATTTTGCGTCCGGTTCTTCGATTTCTTCTTCCTCTTCCTCCTCCACGCTCTCATTTTCCTCTTCCTCCAACGCCTCCCCTCCCCTCCTCCTTCTCCTCCTCCTCTTCTCTCGGTTGCTTCTGCTCATTTTCCAGCTATTTCCCGTCCTTCTCATATCTGCATTTGCTCTTTTCTGAATATATTCCTTACCCTCCTTTTCATGCACCCCAGCTCATCTTCATCCTGCTTATCTTCCTTCCTCCTCCTCCTCCTCCTCTGCCTTTCCCTTCCTGCTTTTATTCCTCTTCTTCATCTCTCTGCTGCTCCTCCACTTCCTTACTCTCCGTCTCCTTGCTCATCTTTCCGGTCCTCCTCCTCTTCCTCGTTAACTCGTTCCTCTCTCTTGGGAGGGTCAAAAAAACATACCCGGAGATGAGATGAGGTGAGGATGCTCTTGAGGAAGGAGAGGAAATGGAAAGTCAAAAAGAAAGGACCAAGGAAAATTGGGAAAGAAAAAGAAGAGAGACAAAAAAATATAACGTTGGATGGACAAAGACGAGATAACCAGCAATTCGTCAGTGCTAACAAGTGTTGACTTCGATGATGGGAAGAAGGGAAGTCGAAGGGAAGAGTCCAAAGAAATGAAAAAAAGGGAAAGTTGAAAATAATAAACTTTACTGATGCATTATATTTTTTTCCTTATTTACATCTTATTTCATTCTCTCGTTATTCCGTCAGTTCTCCTGTTTCTCCATTTCCCTCTTCTATTCCTCTGTTAAAAGGGAAAAGAAAGGGGGAATTATCAACTTTACTCTGCATTGCCTTCTTTATTTACTTCTCATCTGCATCATCTCGTTATTCCGTATCTCATTCATGCATTCCGTCTATTCTTCTCTTTCTCATTTCTCTCCTCCACTTCTCTGTTTGATAAAAAAATGAGAAGGAAGAGAAAATTATAACCTTCCTGATGCTTCGTTTTCTTCATTTTCATCTCATTTGCTTTCTTTATTTCGTCACCCATTCAAGCATTTTCTCTATTCTCCTGTTTCCCATTTCACTCTTCCATTCCTCTGTTTGCTTCTATATTTGCGGGGGGGAATTATGTCCGTTACTGATGCATACTCGTAGACTTTTCATTCACATATCATTTCCTTTCTTCCTTTATTCCGTCACTCTTTCATGCATTTTGACTAATCTTCTCTTTCTAATTCCCCTCCTCCATTCCTCTGTTTGTTCCTCTGCTTGTTGGGGGGAGTTATGTGCGTTACTGATGCATAGTCGTAGGCTTTTCATTCCCATCTCATTCAACGTTGCCAGATTGTCGTACTCAGCCTCCTATGTTGCCGATGTCCGACACAAAAATTGCCTCCTCAACCCAATAACTGCCTTCATATATAGTTATCGTTGAAATGTTTAGTTATTGGTGTTTTTTGGCAATAGTTATGGCTTAGAAACTGGTAAATACGAAGCTCTGAGTACGATAATCTGGTAACTTTGATCTCATTTGCTCTCTTTCAATATTCCGTCACTCATTCATGCATTCATTCAATCCTGCATTTCGCCAATTCTTCTCTCTCTCTCATTCCCCTCTTCCATCCCCCTCCCCCTGTTTGTTGTTTTCTCTTCATATTCGTCCCCTCTCCACCTCCTGTTTGTTCCTCCTTTCTATTTGCATTTCTCCATTAATCGTTCTTTTGTTCATTCGCTTTTGTCATTTTTCCTGCGATTGTTGGAACGCTGCGTTATTTGTTTTCCTTTTTGTTTTTTTCCACTTTGCGCTTCTGTTAATTTAATCCTCTTTCTCTTCGCGTCCATTGATTCGCTGTCATGCACGCTCTCTCTCTCTCTCTCTCTCTCTCTCTCTCTCTCTCTCTCTCTCTCTCTCTCTCTCTCTCTCTCTCTCTCTCTCTCTCTCTCTCTCTCTCTCTCTCTCTCTCTCTCTCTCTCTCTCTCTCTCTCTCTCTCTCTCTCTCTCTCTCTCTCTCTCTCTCTCTCTCTCTCTCTCTCTCTCTCTCTCTCTCTCTCTCTCTCTCTCTCTCTCTCTCTCTCTCTCTCTCTCTCTCTCTCTCTCTCTCTCTCTCTCTCTCTCTCTCTCTCTCTCTCTCTCTCTCTCTCTCTCTCTCTCTCTCTCTCTCTCTCTCTCTCTCTCTCTCTCTCTCTCTCTCTCTCTCTCTCTCTCTCTCTCTCTCTCTCTCTCTCTCTCTCTCTCTCTCTCTCTCTCTGTACAGTAAATATTTCATTATCCCACTTTCGTGTTTTCTTTACTTTTTTTTTTCTCCGGCAACGTCCTCATCTTCCATTACGTTATTTCTCTTCCATCTCCCTCTGTTTTATTTTCATTTTTATTAGCAAATGTCCTCTCCCCTTCTTCCTCTATATTCAGGTCCTTCCTCCTTCTTGCTCTCTTTCGCTCATCCTGCAAGAAGCTCTCATCTCTCTCCTTCCTTCTGCAGAGGGTTTTTTCTTATTAATTTTTCACAACCCAATTCCGCTGCTGGAGGTTGGTTTCCTCAGTTAATGTTAGGTAGGTCATGTTTTCATCTTCCTCTCTCTTTATGGGTAATAGGAAAATGCAAAAGATATGATGATTCCTTCAGTAGAGTTTCCCTTCACTTGGTCGCTGGAATGAAAGCTTATGTTCGAGTTTCTTCGTTTATTTGTCTTTTCTTTAATCAGGGTTACTTAGAGTTGTTTTTGGTTGTCGTTCTTTTTTCTTCTCTTCTAGGTTTCGTGTCTCGTGTAGCTGAGTGTTCGGTTTTCTTAGTTTATTTGTCGTCTCGTTTATCATAGTTACACCTGTTCTTAGTGGTCGTTCTCTTTGTCTTTCCTCTCTCTACTAGGTTTCATGTCTCCTGTAGCTCTTGTGCTCCCCTTTAAATTGGCAGTCAAGTTTTTTCCACCTTTTTATTTCCGTCCTGTGTGCTTCATCCTCTTTTTTTTCCTGGTACCTGTGTTTTGGTATATGTTTGAACGTGTGTGTGCTTGTGTGTTCCCTGTATGTTTGTCTGTTTTTAAATGTGTATGAGTGGAAATCTGTTTTGTGTATGTTCGTCTGTCTTTTTTCTATCTTTGGGTGTATGTCTAAAACTGTCGATTTGCCTTGTTTCTCTAGGTATTTCCATGTAGTTATTGCTATTACACCATTAAGCTGCACTTTTGCGTGTGTGTGTGAGTGTCTGTGTGCATGCGTGTGTCTGAGTTTACTCCCCATGCACACACTAGAGTATTTCGTTGAAGAGAGATTTCAGAATTTTCATGTAGTGTGTCCAGCTTTTTTAACATCATCTCAGAAACGAGTCATTTGCTTTCACATTCTAATTGGCGCGTGTTTTTACTCTGCGTAACTTTGATGGCTTGATTCAGCGGCTTTGCTCATCTGCATGCTGCTGGTCAGTGCATATTTCTGTTGGCCGTGAATGGGGGTGGAGAAACTGACTTACCGAAATGGTTATAGGTATGTTTATATTAGTTTATAGTTTACTTTTTTTTTTTCATTTTAAGGATTGATGGGAGGTAGATACTGTTACTTGGCCTTTATGTCCTTGGGAGTGTGTGTGTGTTTGTGTGTGTGTGTGTGTGTGTGTGTGTGTGTGTGTGTGTGTGTGTGTGTGTAAGAGAGAAAACTACACACACTCTCTCTCTCTCTCTCTCTCTCTCTCTCTCTCTCTCTCTCTCTCTCTCTCTCTCTCTCTCTCTCTCTCTCTCTCTCTCTCTCTCTCTCTCTCTCTCTCTCTCTCTCTCTCTCTCTCTCTCTCTCTCTCTCTCTCTCTCTCTCTCTCTCTCTCTCTCTCTCTCTCTCTCTCTCTCTCTCTCTCTCTCTCTCTCTCTCTCTCTCTCACACACACACACACACACACACACATTAGCAATACAAAATCAATTATACGGGAGAGTATATTTCTTAACAATCATAAATGTATAATCTCTCTCTCTCTCTCTCTCTCTCTCTCTCTCTCTCTCTCTCTCTCTCTCTCTCTCTCTCTCTCTCTCTCTCTCTCTCTCTCTCTCTCTCTCTCTCTCTCTCTCTCTCTCTCTCTCTCTCTCTCTCTCTCTCTCTCTCTCTCTCTCTCTCTCTCTCTCTCTCTCTCTCTCTCTCTCTCTCTCTCTTTTTATTTAAACAGGGCTTTCAGAATATTGTGCTAAAGTTGAAGGTTTTAAGCTTCATCTATCTATAGCTACATACAAGACACATTGAATTACTGCCTAGAAGTCCTAATCCAGCTGTTCACCTCCCGCTTGAAGTCTTGAAGTGACGCGCGATGGTGGAGGTCGGTGTGGCTAACAAGCTGGTTCCACAGGCGGCTGTAGCGGGGCTGTAAGGAGCAGTGGTGTTCCGTCCTGGAGAAGGGTACAGCCACTTGTTCCTGTCTGTGGGGTGCTGCTCGGGTGGAGTGTATGGGGGTTGGGGGCGCAGGGAGCTTGAGAGCTGCCAGGTGGGGTGTGTTTAGGTTGTGTGCCTTGTACATTACACACAGGCCTGCCACATCCCTGCGCTCCTGGAGAGGTTGCAGGGAGCCACGCGCGTGCTGAGGACCTGTGCGCTGTATCAGACGCTGGGCTCTGGCCTGGACACGATCCAGGGTTGCAAGGTAGGATGGAGGGCAGGAGGACCAGGCGAGGGGGGAGTACTCCATGAGGGGGCGTACTTGTGCCTTGTAGAGCACCTCAGTCCCTTTGGCGTCAAGTAGATGGGAGATGCGCCGTACACAGCTGAGTTTCCATGCTGCATTTTTTGATATTTTTTTAGCATGGTTGGTGAAGGAGAGTCCCGCGTCGAACTCCACTCCGAGAATGGAGATGGAGTCTTGAAGGGGTAGCGTTTTCCCCTCCAGTTGTATCCCCGGCCCGGCTAGATTGTTGATATCTCGCCTGCGGGATATTACCATTGCTTGCGTTTTGTCAGGGGCCAGGGTGACTTGCCAGCAGCCACTCCAGGCGATAATTTTGTCGAGTGCCATGTTGATGCGACACACTGTGCCTTGCCAGTCCCGTCTGTCGCTGGTGAAGGCAAGGGTGCAGTCGTCAGCGTACGCCTGGGCCTCAGGGATGAGCTGGAGAATGTCATTGAAATAAACATTCCACAGTAGAGGCCCTAGTACGCTGCCCTGGGGCACGCTTGCATTGATGGGGTGCTGGCTTGAGGTGTGGCCGTTAATCACCACCTGTAACGCCCTGTCCTGGAGGTAGTCCCCAATGAGTTGCAGGAGGGCGCCTCGCACACCTAGGCTCTTCAGCTTGGCGATGAGGCCTTGGTGCCAAACCCTGTCGAAGGCTCCGGCTATGTCAAGAGCCACGACGAAGGTGTCGAGTCCCTGTCCAGCGAGTGGTTCCATGAGGCAGAGTTAAGGAGCAGCAGGTCTGCAGCAGATCTTCCTGCCGGAAGCCAGGTGCTTGGAGTTGAGGAGATGGTGGGCATCGAGGAAGGCCGTGAGTTTGGTTGTTATAAGGGACTCCAAGGTTTTCCCAACAGTGGAGAGGAGGGATACTGGGCGGTAGTTCTTTGGGTCCTGTTTGCCTTTTTCTTGTATATGGCCACCAATCTTGCCTTCTTCCAAAGTGTGGGCCACTTGGAGGTGGAAAGGATGTTATTGAAGATGGTGGTAAGTGGTAGGGCAGGCTGGCCAGCGCATCTTTTTAGCAGGTGAGGACTGATGTTGTCAGGCCCTAGGGCTTTCTTGGGGTCTATTGCATCAGCAGATTTTTACCTCCTCCATGGTGACAGTGAGACTCTCCAGAGAGGCCCTGGTGAGGATGGCAGCTTCAGGGGCGCGGAGGGATCAGGTACTGACATTTTGGAAGAAGTGGGCCGCCAGTAGCTCCGCCTTGTCTTTGTCGCGCATAGCCACTGACCCATCTGGCCTGACGAGGGGTGGGATGGCGTTGTCGGCTGAGAGGCCTTGTTGTTGTTTCCTCCACTCCACTCCTTGTTACCCACAGACTGTCCGCTGAGCTTGGTCTTCATTACCTCCTTCCAGCGTTGTATAGCCTGTTTTGCACCAGCTCATGTTCTTGCAGGCTTCTCTGTGTAAGGTTTTATTATGCTGAGAAGGATGGGACTTGTAACGCCAAGCCCTACTCTTGGTGTCCGCGGCTATCCTGCACTGATAGCCGAACCAGGGCTGATCAATTGGTTTTGATTTATATGACTGGCTGGGCACATATTCTTGTTGCAGAGACAGAAGAAGGTTTGTTAAGTTCTCCACTTGGGTGTTGACGTCTCCGTGGAGGATATCCGTCCACACGATGGAGTCCAGATTTGCCTTCAGGCTGTTCCAATCTCCCCGGGACCACAACCAGTTCACACGGGCGGTGGCTCCGTCGTGTTCTATTGAGGTCTTGATGGTGGTGAGAACAGCAGAATGGTCAGAGGAACCAACCATACCTAGGGGATGACAGGTGACCACTTCCTCTGGCAGGTCTGTAATGACTGGGTCCAGGGAGGAGCCGGAGATATGTGTAGGGAAATCAACGTGGTTCGTGAGGCCGTACATGGTCAGAAGGTCTTCGAACTGCCTTGCCACCAAGTACTGATTCATGTCTCCCACCACAATGAGATGTTTGCAGGAATGCTGGAGCAGAAGGGTGTCGAGATTTGTGTGGAGGAAGTGGATGGGGTCGCTCCCCTGCCACTGTGGCCGGTAGCATACACAGAGCAGGATGGAGTCGCGTTGTCTTGTCCACAGCCTGAAGAATGCCATTTCGAGGTGGCGTTCCATGTCGACATCGAGGGCCTCCACAGCAAGACCGTCACGGAAGCAGACTGCGATTCCCCCGAAGGTACCGTGGGCTCGGTCTCTTCGGTGCCATCTAGAGTACCCTTGAATATGCCCAAAGTTGGCGGGAATGGTGGGATTGAGAAAGGTCTCCACTGTGGCTATGATGTCTGGGGAGTGCGGGATAACATAAGAGTGTGTTAGATCTCCTATGTTAGTTTGGAGGCCTCTGATGTTAGTAGACATAATCGTCAGTTTCTCTTGGAAGGTTGGGTCGGCCGGCATAATTCCAAGGTGTGTGGGGGTGTTGATCGGGATGCGGTGCTTGGCGCTGAGACGCTTGGTAACTGGGGAGAGGAGGCTGTGTGAGGTGCTTATTTAGTGTCTCGATGAGGAGGGAGGTGACGGCTGTCTGCTCGGACAACTGGCGGTAGATTTTTTCATGCCTTTCTTGGGCATGGGTGGCACGGCAGTTAGCTGTGGTGTGACCTTCGCGGTAGCAGTAGTCGCACCAGCTTAGCCAGCGGCAGGTGCCTCTAGTATGGCCACTCCTCTTGCAATGGTTGCAAAATTCTTTGGGAGTGGTCCTACTAGGGGAAGGCAGGGACAGGAGTGGAACAGGGTGTGGGCGCAAGGAGGTATAGGTGTTCCTGGGGCGGCTGTGGCGAGGTGTTCTGGGGGGAGGAGGATGACTTTGTCGCCGGGCGGGACTCTTGTTCCTCCGTGTGTCAGCGGTGTCTATGCCTTGGGGAGTGGGCAGGTTTTGGGCGTGACTTCTTCGCTTTCGATGGTCGTCTGAGCTCTGACCGCTCGGTGCTGAGGACCGGGGATTGGCCTGAGAGTCAGGTATAGTGTTGATGGGGATGGATGAGGAATTGGATGATGGGTAATCTTCCCTTGTGATGGTGGCTGCTGTGTTCTTGGGTACAGCGCCTGATGATATTTGGGTGTTTATTACGGATGTATCTCTGGGCTGGTCAACTGAGCTTGAGGGTGGGTTGAGTTGAGGTTTAATTGTATGAGGGGTTGATGCCTCAGTGGTGACAGGGGCAGGTCTTGAGGGGTTTGGGAGGGTATCAGGTAAATCACTTTGAGTAGCGGTGGAGACGGTGCCAGTGGAGGCTTTCTGGAGCTGACGCGGCTTGCCTGAGGTCCACCAGTCGTTTGCTCCGCGGTGGTGGGCGACTTGGTGCTTCCAATCCTTGTCAATGCTGTGTCCTCGGGCAGAGCAGGATGTGCTGGTGACGGTGAGGTTATTGAGGCTGCTCTGTGTGGCCGCGATGTAGTCGATGAGGTTCAGGATGGTTACTACCGCGTCACGGTTGTCAGCAATCTCTCTCTCTCTCTCTCTCTCTCTCTCTCTCTCTCTCTCTCTCTCTCTCTCTCTCTCTCTCTCTCTCTCTCTCTCTCTCTCTCTCTCTCTCTCTCTCTCTCTCTCTCTCTCTCTCTCTCTCTCTCTCTCTCTCTCTCTCTCTCTCTCTCTCTCTCTCTCTCTCTCTCTCTCTCTCTCTCTCTCTCTCTCTCTCTCTCTCTCTCTCTCTCTCTCTCTCCAGCATTCTTTACGTATTAACTTTTAAACTGGTGTCATTAGCCTTTATTATCCTCATTAACCTGTTTTTAATTGTTCACTTTTGTCTACTAATCCCTTTTCTAAGTTCAACAATATCCTTAACCTAACATTTCCCCGATGCATTCCACAGAGCCAATGTTGCAAAGGGTCAAAGTTCTCTCAAGTTAACCGTGTATATATTTATCAGGACCCCTAAAATTCTGTGCTTAGGTTTTCTTTTTCCTCCTGCAACCAATGACCACCAAATAGTCTAAATTTTAGTGTAGTTCTTGGTATATTATGTGTGACCTTGTTGCTTCTAGGTGACCGTGCATATATGTATCAGTGCACGTAAGTTCAGTGTTTAAGTTGTTTTCTTCCTCCCCTTGCCGCCAGTGACCACCAAATAGCGTTAATTTTTGTGGAGATCCTGATGTATTTTGTGTTTCCTTGTTACGTGCGGAACATTCACTACATTTCAGGAATTCAGGAAGTTCGTAAGCGCCATAACCTTCCCTCATAATTTCCGGGTCGCAGCTTCCCACTAATTGCTTTACACTACATTTGATGCTCATTTTTTAAAGCAAGTTTTCGTCCCCCGAACAAGAACATTTTGCCGCGAGGGGAACGGATTGCCAGTGTGTGTGTGTGTGTGTGTGTGTGTGTGTGTGTGTGTGTGTGTGTGTGTGTGTGTTAGTATGTATGCACTTGTCCGTGTGTATCTGTTTTGTACATGCATGGAATTTAATACAGATCGGTAATTCGTTTTAGTAATTGCCTGGCAAGTTTACTCACACACACACACACACACACATACACACCTTTATTGTAATATGACGAAGTACACGTATTATTTTTGTCAGCTAAGGCTTGAAGGCAATAAAAGTTGTATTCCGGAGTGGTAACATATATAGAGATGTGTTAAAATAAAATGTGCGCGACAATACTGCAGTGCAGGAAACAATGCTACATGCAATAAAAAAGGAAATGCATAACAGTGAAAGTCACGATGATTCACGGAGATTTATGGCGCAAATAAAAACGGGAAGTAAACTCTACGGTCCTGAGCGGCCGTGTTTCACTTACTACCGTCCGCCAGTGCTCACAAGTTTTGCACGCGCACAATTTTTACTCTGTTTTCGTTCCCTCCATTTTCAAAATAGCAAAATTATGTAACGACCGTTGGTATCGCTCCCTAGTATCGCAGAAATATCGTTGAGCTGTATTGTCTTTTTTTTTGCATTAACACGAAATATTTCATATATTCATTCGGATATTTATATACGAAACCCCAGAGCTTTAGGGCCCAGCAGTCTTATTCACTTATTTTTTTCTTTATTATCTTCGCTCGGCTGGGCTTGGATCTAAATTCCTCCTTGCTTACTATTCTGAAGATGCATAGAATTTGGTTTGTGGTGATAAATGGGGAACTATTTTTCGAGAATATATTAAAGGCCCACAAGCACTCATTTTACAAGAAGTCAGGATACAACGAGAGAGGAGCGTCTAGCGTGCGTCGGGAGGAGCGGCGGCGGGTGCGTTGGCTGCTCCTCCCATCAGCAAGGCTAAAAGGGACAAGCAAGCAAAGAAACATGTTCTCTTCACATTTTCTCAAGTGTGTGAAAAATGTTTGTGTTTTGAAGTTTGACACAATGGCGTGGCGTCGCGCCGTCAGTTCCTGCGAGGCGAAGGTAAATAGTCTGCGCCTAACGATCGGCCGCTTGACGGGGTGTAAAGAGGCATGGGAGGGAGGGGCGCGCCGGCTGCCAGTGTTTGGTTCACGCACTCGTTCATACACACACACACACACACACACACACACACACACACACACACACACACACACACACACACACACACACACACACACACACACACACACACAGGCCTTCAGTCATATTTTCCAAACTGACAGTTTTATAATCACAATATCATAAAAAGAATTAAAATATATAAACGTAGACTACAAACATTTCACATTTTTTCCCTCTTCTTCATTACTTTTGTCTTCCATCTTGTGCTATTCGATATCCCACTTTCCCTTCCCTCTCCCCACCTCCCCCTACCCCTTCCCCTCTCCCTTCCCTCCCCCTCATCCCCTCCCCCAGCAGTCCATCCTCGATAATTACGTGTCAGAATCCGGCTCGTCACAGGTTGCGTTATGGTGCTCTTTTGAATCTGATATGCCGGGAGGGAGGGAAATGGAAAGAGAAAAATGGGGAAAAAGTGGGACGCAACTAAACTAATCTCTTAACCTTTAATAATATATAAGAGGAAATCACAGGCTGGAGGGAAGAGAGCCGAGTTAAAGATTAATACGTAGAATATCTCCTGGGAAAAAGAACACATCATAAAAAAATATACGGTAATAACGATGGAATAGTATAATAAATATGATTGTACGTAGTGAAAAATATATAAATAAAAACTTCTGCCTTTTGACTATTGATGGACAGTGCTGCATAAAACGTCAGGGGATTCAACGCGACACGCCACTTCTGTCACATCATCATGCGGGTGACCTCCATCGCTTAATTATACGAAGCAATAGAGATACACTAAACAAACTTTGGGAATTTCTAAAAAAAGTTCAAGCAGAGAAAAACATTTACCCGGCACTGACAGGAAACTCACGTGATAAGTGTTTCTCGAATCAACATCTAGTAACGAGAAACCAGGTGGGGGGAGGGGAGGAGAGGGGGGGAAAGGTGAATGGAGGAGGGCAAGCTAGTGAGGTCTGTGTCATTACTTCCTCCATAATGACCTTCGCGCCCTGTTATTCCCTTCCGTGTGACAGCCGTGTGATGGGAGGACTGGAAACTGATAGGCTGCTGCTCTCTCTCTCTCTCTCTCTCTCTCTCTCTCTCTCTCTCTCTCTCTCTCTCTCTCTCTCTCTCTCTCTCTCTCTCTCTCTCTCTCTCTCTCTCTCTCTCTCTCTCTCTCTCTCTCTCTCTCTCTCTCTCTCTCTCTCTCTCTCTCTCTCTCTCTCTCTCTGCACGTCTTTATTTTGGTTTATGGGTGGCGGCTGCTGATAGTGATGTTCTTGTTGTTCTTGCTGCTGCTGCTGATGATGGTGATGGTTAGTGATGGTGATAGTGTTGCCTCTTTGTTATTGTTGTTGCTGCTGTTGTTGTTGTTGTTATTGTTCTAGTTGTTGTAATAGAGCCGACGTTCTCCTTGCTTTTACATCTGGTGGTTGTATATGTATGGAGAGAGAGAGAGCGAGAGACATGTTGCGGAAATGGCTTAGTGCTTCTGAACATGTGTGTGTACTGTACTTCGTGTGTGTGTGTGTGTGTGTGTGTGTGTGTGTGTGTGTGTGTGTGTACTATTATTGCAGGCATGAAAGCGTTTATGGCCGTGTGCATGTGGCGAGTTATGGCCTGTGAACGGCACCTTCGCTATGTGTGCCTCCTGTGTGTGTGTGTGTGTGTGTGTGTGTGTGTGTGTGTGTGTGTGTATGTGTACGTGCCGGTGCATGCATTATATTAACCCTTAACGGCTTCCTTGTTGCCTTCCTTGTCGTTTGCCTCCTCCTCCTCCTCCTCCTCCTCCTGTGGGTGCAGTAAGGTGACAGGTTACTGGTGCGTGCCTAGTACCGCCGGTAAAACGAGGAGCAAGCCTTCACCTGTGCCCCTGAAACTACACCTCACCCATCGTGAGTATTAGGGGGGATTTTGGGGCTGTCCTGTGTAGGCCACTCGTCCTCTTCCAGTCTCCCTGTATTTCTATATTCGTATGTTCTTATTTAATGAAGTCATTTTCCCCCACAGCTTAGGTTACCAGTAGTGTAAGTTAAGGGTAGTAATTTCCTCTTATTTTTTCTCTCTACTGTAAAATTTCCATGTCCCTTTCTTCTTTAAAGGTACATGGTGTTCTCTTCTAACTATTTCCTGCCGGCACGTTGCCGGAGGAGAGAGTGGTGGGGAGGAGCCTTCATCTTTTCTGTCCTGTCCTACCACACGTAGATTACTAGTAGTAGCGGTAGTAAACAGACACCCTCGTCATAGACCGATAGGTCTTCTGGTGTCTGTTCTTCCTATGTATTCCTATGTATTCCTCCTCCTCGACCTCGTTTTGCTTTTCTTTATTCCTCTTATTTCAGGTCTCCTTTCTCTACTATTCCTTCAACCTTTCTCGTAAATATTTCTTGTTGTTGTTGATATCCGCTCTCGCTCACTTCCATTCGTTATATATATCTTCGTTTTTTATTAGCTACTTCAGTTTCCTGTTTTTATTATGATTCCGTCCAACTTTCTCGTTAATCCTTCCTGTTGTTGTTGACTTACTTTTCCGATGACCTCCTGCGTAAATATCTTTTTTATCCACACCCTTAATCTTTTTCCGTGATCTCTCCTTACTCCTCCTCCTCCTTCCTCCTTTTCCTCCTCCTTCCTCCTTCTCCTCCTCCTCCGCCTCCTCCTCCTCTTCCTCCTCCTCCTCTTCCTCCTCCTCCTCCTCCTCCTCCTCCTCCTCCTCCTTCTCCAGCCCACCACAAATGGAGGCAGAGTACATTCCTTCCTCCACCAAGCCAGACAAATATTTCCTGGGAATTTTACGATCGGCAGCGAAAGGCGTGTGGGGCGAGGCTGTCTTAATATATATCACCTTTAGAGGCTGGCTGAAGTGTTATTAGGGGAGAGAGAGAGAGAGAGAGAGAGAGAGAGAGAGAGAGAGAGAGAGAGAGAGAGAGAGAGAGAGAGAGAGAGAGAGAGAGAGTTATGTGTTTATATATGAGCGCATAACTAAGGCTACAGTGCAATATTGTGTAATACAAATTAATATCAAGACGGTTTGCATTTATGGCGGGAAATATTCAGCCATTTGTATCTTGTGAAGGGAAATATGAGGAGCTACTACTTTTGCTACTACTGCTACTATTACTACTACTACTACTACTATTACCACCACTACTACTACTACTGCTACTACCACTACTACTACTACTACTACTACTACTGCTCCCCCTTCCAACACACTAAAACATGACTTCAGATTATGTCATCCAGCACATTACAAATTTCCTGCCTCTAGTCTCCTTTTTTCCTTTCATTTAGTAATACTTGTGATTTCCCTCCCCTCTCCCCGCCCAGACTAATCCAGCCTTTGAATATTTAGTTGAGTCTACGCATTTGCTTTATACGTTTTCTCTCTTCCTCGTCCCTCGTTTCCTCTCGCTCTTTCTCTTTTCACAGTTTTCGCCTCGATATTATTGCTAATGAATACGGATTATGATTTACTGCCGAGAGAGAGAGAGAGAGAGAGAGAGAGAGAGAGAGACTTATGAGCATACCGTCTTCTCTCAAAGTATTTTATTTTATATTTTTTTTTCTTTGTGGTGCGCCTGAGCCAATATTCTTGTAAGCTACATGCAAAAGATAGATGCTCGTGGAAAAGGCAAGGAGTTAATATCCAAGACTTTTATTTTTACTCTTTTGAATTCTAAGGAAACTTCTGAGCACCGGAATTCTTTTTGGTCAATGCATGTGTCTCTGCGATCCTTTTTTTCAACATTCTTTTTACTGCAGAGGAAACAGTTCACGGGCAGCTCACGGTCAATTTCGGGAGGAGAGGTGCCCTGATACCCTCCTCTTGAAAGAGTTCAAGTCGTAGGCAGGAGGAAATACAGATGAAGGAAGATTGTTCCAGAGTGTACCAGCGTGAGGGATGAAAGAATGAAAATGCTGGTTAACTCGTGCGTAAGGGATTTGGACAGTAAAGGGATGAGCTTCAATAGAAAGTCGTGTATGGCGAGGCAGTGGGAAGGGGGGAGGCATGCAGTTAGCAAGTTCAGAAGAGCAGTCAGCGGGAAAATATCGATAGAAGATAGAAAGAGAGGCAACATGGCGACGGAATTTACGAGGTAGAAGACTATCAGTAGGAGGAGGAGAGATGATGAGATGAAGAGCCTTAGACTCCACTCATACCTTTTGCATACCTGTTTATAATTTAAGCGATGTTTCTTCTTCAGGTATTTAAGTATGAGCGTAGTGTATATTCTGTTTGTGAGGTGTGTGTGTATGTGCATGCCTCTGTGAGATTGAGTTTCTGTGTGTGTCTTTATAGTATGCATGTATGTGTTTGTGTTCGTTTGTGTGCTCGTTCTTGTGTGTTCATACCGTTTTTCACACACTTTTCACTATATTTCCATTGCTCATACTAGAAAGGCAAGTTATAAGAACCCAATACGATATAACAAATGCATCGTTCCTTCACTTGTATTTTCTCTTTGTCTAGCATGAAAACGTTCCACCCTCCAAAGAACCCTCCGGAGCACCCTCACAGCCGAAGTAAATGGTCATGTAGGGCGACCTGGGGGCTGATGAATAAGTTGTCAGGGCCGAGGGGAGGCGCGGAGGGACAAATGAACAGCACGTGGATGAGCCTCGTTCGTTACGCTCTCCGCTTGCCGCGTTTATGACTCCGTGTTCGTCTCGTGCAAAGTTATGACGTTTATTTTCACCGTTTTGTCGTTTATGGCGCGGTGTTAGTAAAGTTTAACAGCTTATTTGTCGTGTTTTCATAAATATATCGTCACTCTCATAAAATAATCGCCTAAGTCATTTTTCAAAGATTTTCAGGTTTTTGTCTACATAAATGTTTCAACAGGTGACGCCCATTTTTTGTATAGCTGCCTTCGTCATTCAGGGTTTGAGTGTTCTAGAATCGCCCTTTTCATTTCTGTCCAAATCCTAAGCCAAATGAGATAATGACTTCTTTTATGATTTCCTGTAAAGTAGAAAATAATGACTTAGGCGGTTTGTTTACGAAGGTGACGATATATACTTGTTTATGGCGGAATGGGGGTCATTTTCGGGCCTATATATTATTTTTCACGCGTTAGGTTTAGTATTTTGTCTTAGTTAGTTACCTCATTTTCTCCTTTATTTTTTTCATTCCTGTCCATATACAAAACTGCTTCCGTTGGTCTTCTTCTTTTTTCTTTTCTTACGTTAGTCATCTTCAGCGTTTTAGTTGTTATTTTCGCGGTTCACTTTAGATCTCTGTCCCGGAGTTACGTTTCCCTCTAAATTAAGCACCCTGTCTGTTTCGGATTAGGTAGGCCTTAGACATATGAATCAAAGCTTATTTTATTACAGCTATTCAAGGCCTACGTTTAGATATCTGTATACTAGACTTTATTTTCTTATTCGGTCTTCTTTTAACAAACTACAGTGCGTATTCTATTTTCGGTAAACATTAGATATACATATTTAATCAAAGGCCCAACAATCGTCTGTACACTCACCAAAGCCTTCCATTGTGTCTGCCAGGCTCACACGCACTCACGTACGAGGTAGATACAACCCAACACGTACCTACGAGGGAGAAAGAGAAAGAATTATCAGCCACAGTAGAAAAATGGGATCCTCTCGAGCCTGATTCATGTTATAGCAGGTAACAGATAGCCTCCCAGGTGTGTGATGACCAGAAAATCACACCCGATAAACCCAGTCGAACACGCCTTAAGGGAACGAAGCGCTTGCAACACCTCTCGCCTCTCTCACACATCAACACATCCACACTTCATCCATCATTTAAAGGGACCTGATACTTCCTCCTAAACCTTCGCCCTTGCTGTCCTTCATCTTCCACCTTTGATTAGATAGTTAGTGTAGCTTGTCACAAACAGCCTCGTAAGGACCATCAAGTCTGCTGTTGTTTGTTCCTCCTTCGTGTTTTTTTGTATTCACTCTCCGTCCCTGCACTCTTATCTCCCTTTCTTCTCTCTCCCACGCTCTCTCTTGCAGCTATATCATCACCACCTCCTCATCTTCCCCCTCTTCCCATCGTTGAAAAGTACCAGACACTCCCTTCTCTCCCTTCTCCTTTCCTGCACTCTCTCTCTCTGTCCCTCTCATCTCTCCCCCAAGCTCTCTCTTCCAGCTATATCATCACCACCTCTTCAGCTTGCCCCTCTTCTCATCACTGGTCCCTCCTCTCATCGTTGAAAACTACCAGACACTACTTTCCCTCCCCTCTTCTTCCCTGCACTCTTATCTCCCTCTAGTCTCTCTTCCAGGCTCTCTCTTCCAGCTATATCATCGCCACCTCCTAATCTTGCTCCTCTTCGAATCATTGTTCCCTCTTCTCATCGTTGAAAAGTACCAGACACTCCCTTCCCTCCCTCTCCTTCCCTGCACTCTCTCTGTCCCTCTCATCTCTCCCCCACCTACCTCTATCCAGCTATATCATCACTACCAACTCAGCTTGCCTCTCTTCTCATCACTGTTCCCTCTTCTCATTGCTGAAGAGTACCTGACACTCCCTTCTCTCCCTTCTCCTTCCCTGCACTCTCTCTGCTCCTCTCATCTCTCCTCCACCTATTCCTATCTAGCTCCACCACTGCCCCATATCGTGTCCCCCTTCCCAGCTCATCTACTATTTAAAGTACAAGATTGCCACTTCTCTCACCATGCCATTTTGCTCTTTCTCTCTCTCTCCCTCTCTCCTTTCTCCCATACACCCCTATCCAGCTGTATCATCCCGACCTCCTCATCTTGTCCCCTTCCCAGTTCATCTATCATCTAAAAGTACCAGATGATTACTCCTCTCCCCTCTCCTTTCTCCTCTTACTCCTCTCTCTCTATCCCATACAAACCTACCGAGCAGTCTCATCACCACCTCTTCATGTTGTGCTCTACCTCCTCCTTCTCTTCCTCCTTCACCTCCAGGATCCAAAAATAGGGACAGGTCTTGCTTCAACACCGCCACGTCACTTCATCGCAAAGGCATGAAAATGACAACTCGAAGGGGAGGAACATGCGTGGAAGCGGGCAAGGGGAAGGTTAATTAAGGAAGCCCCGTTCATGCAGGAGGAGGTTCTATGTTTTCCGATGGGGAGCGCGAGAGGAAGAAACGGTAGAAAAAGCGCGTTGACGGATTTGCGAAGGGCGAAGGTGATGCGAGTGACGTGGTGTTGAGGGAGCCGTGAATGATTGGAGGGAAGGAAGATTAGGTGAAAATAGATGACTGGGAAAAATAAGTAGGTAGGAACAGGGGAAAAGAGAGAGAGAGAGAGAGAGAGAGAGAGAGAGAGAGAGAGAGAGAGAGAGAGAGAGAGAGAGAGAGAGAGAGAGACGGGCAGACAAACAGACAGGCAGAAAAATAGACACACAAGAGACAAGCTGACAGACCAACACGAAAAAAAGGAGGTGGAAAAGGAAGTCAAATAAAAACAAGCAAAAGAGAAAGAAGGAAGCAAGAGAATATGAAGAAGAAAAAAGAAGTCTTGGGCGGCATATAAGAAGAACTAAAGGAGGACTGGAGGGAGTGAGGGAGAGAGGGAAGGAGCGAAGAGAGGAATGAAGGAATGAGAGCACATACGTGACCCAGACTTATTATTATGGCGCTGGCTGGCGTGGCGGGGAGGACTGCGTTCCTGCGAGCCTCCGGAGATGAAGCCGAGGCGTGGAGGCAGACGAATGAGGGGAAAAGAGGCGAGAGAGGCACGGGAGGAAGGTCACGGATGAGCAAATGAGACGTAAGGGAGGAATATGCAATGGAGAGAAGGAGGTTTGCGAAATGACCCGTGGAAAAGGAACCAGACTTGAACATTAGGAATAACTGGAAGATAGGAAAAAAGGTATAAAAGGCAGGAAGGTCACGGATGATTAAATGGGACGCAAGGGAAGAATATGCAATAGAGACGAGTGTAAGGTTTATGATACTGTTTGTGGTAATGGAAGTAGACCTGAACGTTAGGAATAATTGGAAGACAGGCAAAAAATGTGTGCAAGTAATTAAGAAAGGGAGAAAGGTCACGGATGATTAAATGGGACGCAAGGGAAGAATATGCAACACAGAGGAGTTGAAGGTTTATGTAGTGGCTTGTTAAGGAAACCAAATTGAAGGAGAGGAATAAATGGAAGTTGGGAAAAAGAGATTTGAACAGAAGGAAGGAAGGAAGGAAAGTCACCGAAGAAGGAATTCAATAGAGACGAATAGAAGATTCATCAAAATGGTTTGTTGTAGTGAAATGGCTTCAGTGATAGCTATATATTATTTGAATGTGCGCAAAATAGGTATCAAAGGATCAAGGCTTAGCAAATGACTATGGAGAGAATGCAATAGAAGCGAGCAGACGTGTTAAGTAAACTATCTGTTGAAATTAGGCAGAATAGGCAGGTTTTTTTTTTTTTTTTTTTTTTTTACATCAAAGGATACGGCTCAAGGGCAACAAAAAGAGTACAAAAAAGCCCACTACTCGCCGCTCCCACAAAAGTAAAAAGTAAAGAGTAGTTATTTCAAGGATGAGAAATTGAGGGACAAAAGCCGCATTATGAAATGGAAAGAATTAGATGATATGCTAAAATTTGCTTGCTGGACTGAACCAACTCACACGTGAAAAAGTTATGCATAAACAATTAGCTTAGGAAAGGAAAACTACATTGTGTGAACTTTGCTGTTATGGATGTAGATGTGTAACCGAGAGAAACATTAAAATAAGTAATTGAAATAAAGGAGAGAAAACGAGGAAGGGACGAAGGAGAGTAGAAGAACCATTAATACGTTGAAAGAAAATTGAATGGCACTGAACATTAACAAAAAAAGGGTAAAGAAGGAAGAACAAGCACTGAATAAAAAAAATAGGCAAAACTAGTGTTAAAAAGTTGAAGTTAGAAAGAAAAATGGATATGGAAACTAGATATCTAAAAAAATATATATATATATATATATATATATATATATATATATATATATATATATATATATATATATATATATATATATATATATATATATATATATATATATATATATATATATATATATATATATATAGGAGATGGGAAAAGAAAGTTACAGAAAGTTACATATTCACGTACTTTTTTTGGGGTGGGTGGGAGAGTTTTTCTTTTTAGAGGGTAGTTTTATCTCCGTCACACTGTTGTCTCTTCCATCACATCCTCACACTCTCTAATATCCACCGTTTACTCTCTAACACCCTCCCTCCCTCACACTCTACAAAAGTCATTCCAGTGGTTAGAAATGTTCCCTTGAATTTCCCATCACGTTTATCATCCCCTGCCCTCTGCCGGTGGACGAGGACTTCGGGGAGGGCGAGAGAAGTGCGAGGGAAGGAAAACAGAGCAAAACAAAAGTGGAGATGAAGTCGCTAGAGGAGGAGAAAGAGGAGGAGGAGAGGAGCTGAGAGTGAAGAGTAAAGAGCGACAGGGATGAAAGTTCGAATGGTTTATAGTGTGTGTGTGTGTGTGTGTGTGTGTGTGTGTGTGTGTGTGTGTGTGTGAGAGAGTTCGAGAGAGTGAGAAAGTGAGAGAGAAGGAGGGAGAGAAGAAGAAGGAAATACAAAACAAAAGAAGGAAAACGTCAAGGAGAATGAGATGGCAAAGGAATGATGGAATGAGGAAATGAGAATCCATGAAGGGGGGAAGAGAGAAAAAAAGAAGAGGGGGAGAAATAGGAGTAGGGGAGGAAAGGGTTCTGGGTAAGAGCGATAGGGGGAGAAAGCGTCCGGCAGAGTGAGAGAAGTGGAGGTAGGAAGGATCAGGGATAATTCAATGAGGGCAAGGGAAGGATGGCGGAGGAGAAGGTGGAAGGAGGAAGATTGAATGAAGAGGTGATGGAGGTAGGGAGGGAGAGAGAGAGAGAGAGAGAGATTTAGGCATCTTTAAGCTCACCAAACGCACTCAGCACATAAGACAGACAGCGGCATTCGTTCCATTAGCAGTTTCTCTCTCTCTCTCTCTCTCTCTCTCTCTCTCTCTCTCTCTCTCTCTCTCTCTCTCAGTAAAATAAGTAAAAATATCGTATTATTTAATTTTTTTATTGATTTCCCTCTTCGTATATGTCTACATCAACGTGTGGAAAATGTTGAGTATGTATTTGCTAGTTTTATTATTTCTTTTTTTTTACGATGGCATCTCTACGCAGTCTTCGTACATTTATTTATTGTTTTGATAAGATGTTCAACAAAATGTCCACGTCTCTCTACAGTCTACAGTCACACCCTTTCTCTTCCCTTGGTCTTTTTCCTCTTTCTTAATTTATTTTTACTCCTGCTTACATATCCACCGCCTCTTCAGTATTTCATTGGTCTCTTTCTGACTTGTTTGCTCTCCTTCTTCCTCTTGATTTCCCCCTTATTCTTTCATTCATTCTTCATTTCTTCCTACTGCTACGTGCCTTTTCATCTATAATGTTTTGTTTTTCTTTTCTCTCGAACTGCTTAATTCTTCTTCCCCTTACTGGTCATTCCCTTCTTCATTTTTTTCCATTACTTCTGTCATTTCCATCTCCTCAGTTTTTTGTTGATTTTCTTTCTTCCGTCTTTTGTCTTCTTTCATTTCTTCGGATTCTCTTTCTAACTTTTGTAATCTTCCTTCTTCTCTTATTCTCTTTATCTTTCTAATTTCTTTACTTTTCTCTTCCTACTTCTCTTTTTTGTTTCTTTTTTTAACTTCATTCCTCTCTTCCTTCTTCTCTTCTGTTTCTGTTTCCCTCTTCTTTACTCTTCTTTTCCTCTTCCTTCTGCTATTCCATTTCGTCGTTGGGTTCCTCTTCCTCTTCTTTATAACTGACCTTCCCTTCTTCACCTTATTTCTTCCCTTTTCTACGCATATCCCATCTCCGCCATTTCTTCTACTTCTCGTTCTAACTTCTTCATTCTCCTGTTCCTCTTTCTTCCCATGCTCCGTTTCCTCTTCATGTTCCTTCTCTCTTTATAAATGACCTTCCCTTCTTCACCTTATTTCTTTCCATTAGTAAGTACAATTCCATCTCTTCACGCGTTCCTGTTTCTCTTTCTAACTTATTTTATCCTTATCCTTCCGCTGCTCAGTTAAGTCCTTTGCTTCCTCCTCTCTTCTTTATAATTGACCTTCACCTCCTCGCCTCCCTCGACCTTGGCTCACCCCCATTAACCATTTTTTGTAGGCTCTTCGATAAGCCCTTAAGGAAATCTGCGGAGTCAAAACTGTCTTTTAAAAAATATTAAACACGTATTTTTTTTCCTCCAGAGAGACAGAGAGGAAGATTTAGCTGGATCATTGTCTAAAGTGTTTTTCCTCCTACTTTTTTTTCCTCCCTCTTGTTCTCCTAACCTCTTCTTTCTCCTATTTTCCTCTTGTCTTTCGTTGTCTAAAGGGTATTTCCTCGTTCTTTCTTTCCCCCTCTTTCCTTATTCCCTTTCCATCCTTCTCCTGTTTTCCTTCATTGTCTAAAGCGTGTCTTCTCCTTTTTTTTCCTCCCAACCTTCTTCTCCCTCTTCTCTGACTTTTCATTGTTTAAAGGATTTCGCCTCCTCCCTTTTCCCTCCTCCTTATCCTCCTAAAATTCTTCCCTCTCCTTACTCTTCTCCATCTCTCCTGTCTCTTCCAAACTATACCTTTTCTTGTCTTTTTTCTTTAGTAACTTAATAGAGTTGGCGATGATGTTCTTTTCAAATCGTGTTGTAGATGTTAAACTGTTGGGGGGAAGTAGATAAGTAAGGATGTGGAAGGGAGAAAGAGAAAGAAAGAGAAAGAAAGAAAGAAAGATAGATAGAATGAAAATTAAAGAAAGAAATGAGTAAAAAAATAAATAAATAGGGAGAGAGAGAGAGAGAGAGAGAGAGAGAGAGAGAGAGAGAGAGAGAGAGAGAGAGAGAGAGAGAGAGAGAGAGAGAGCGTCTGTGTGTAGGTTTCCACGTGCCAGAAAAGAAGAAAAGGCTCGAAATTGAATATGAGAGGAGGAGGAAGATGGAAGAAATACGAATGGGCGAGGCAGAGGAATGCGACGGAAGAAATGCGGGAGATGGAGGAGGAGGCGTGATGAAGGGAGGGGGAATGGAGGGCGAGGAGGGAGGGAATGCAGAGGAAAGAAAGAACTTGAAGGACGATATGAACAGGTTTTGTGAATAGAAAACAAAAACAGAAGCAACAAAGATGACGAAACAATTAAGTAAGGTTGACAGGATTCTCTTTTTTCTTTATTTTTCATCACGTTATTTTTATTTTATTTTAATTATGTCTTTTCTTTCTTTACCAGTTATTTATAGTTTTGTTTTTTTACTCCAGTTTTATATTAATATCAGAGTTGGTGTGGATTTATTTATTATTTTAGTATTTTTCTTCCTATTTCCAGTTTTGTTTAATGTAATATCTTCTTTTTATCGCCCCTTTTCTTTGTTTTCAAGTCACATAGGCCTACTTCCTTCTTACTTATTTGCTAGTGCCACAGTGTGCTTGGTATGCTTCTAATTTGCATCTTTAGTTTTCTTTTTATCATATAACTCAAGTATTTTCATATTCCCAACAGCCTTCACTTTCCTTTATTCACGTTTATTCTTCCCATTTCAGTGTTATCACGGTTGAGTTGGTGTGCTTTCTCATTTTACTCTTTTCATCTTTTTTCTTTCCCTAACTCTTTTGTTTTCTTTTTATCATATAGCTCAAGTATTTTCATATTCCCAATAGCTTTTACTTTCTTTTATTCATATTTTTCTTCCCATTTCAGTGTTATCACGGCTGAGTTGGTGTGCTTTCTCATTTTACTCTCTATCATCTTTTTTCTTTCCCTAACTTTCCTTAGAGATGATCATATTGTCATTTTCATTTCCTTCCCTTTAATAACTTTTTCTGCTTCCCACTTTTTATATTATCACGGTTGAGTTAATGTGCGTTCTCATTTTACTCTATTTCTTCTTTTACTTTCCCTAACTTTCACGTATTGCTCATATTGCCATTCTCCTTTGATTCCCTTTATTAACATTATCTTCTTTCCACCTTTATGCTATTCCGGTTGAGTTGATGCGCTTTCTCAATTTTAATCTATTTCGTATTTTTTATAACTTTCTCGTATGCTTCTATTGCCATTCTCCTCCAATTTTCCTTTATTTACATTTTTTCTCCACTTTTATATTTTCACGTTTGAGTTGTGCTTTTTTCTCTTTTAAGTCTCGTCCGTCTAATTCTCCTGACTTCCATGTATCCGTGTATCACCCTTTCTCTTTCTTTCACGGTCATTGTACTTTTCCCTCCCAACTCCTCGGCTCTTATTACAGTTTCCCTTACGCAACAGAAAACGGGCGGCGTGTGTTTATTTGGAGAGTGCCCAGAGTTTCAATTTTCTTTTCAAGCTCGGGACTTCACTTTATCATCGTTAATATCTGGCGGAGAAGTCTGGTAAATCTGATTATAGTGTTTGAGTCTGTAAAGGCAATAGACGGCTCGAGCTTCAGCCATTCTTTCTGCCTTTTTTTTCTTTCTTCTCTGTTGTCTTCACTCATGTCTATTGTTACTCTTTCCTTCTTATTCTTTTAGTTGTGTTCTCCGTTCCTACTCTTGGTTTTCTCCACTATTCTCTTGTTATTTCCTTCCTTTATCTTGTTATTCCATTCTCTCTTTCTGTTTCACTTTTCCCGTCCTTTCCTGTCCTTCATCGCCTCTTTTTCCCTTGCTTTATCTTGTTATCCATTCTCTCTTTCTGTTTCACTTTTCCTCTACTTTCCTGTCCTTCATCGCCTCTTTTTCCCTTGCTTTATCTTGTTATCCATTCTCTCTTTCTGTTTCACTTTTCCTCTACTTTCCTGTCCTTCATCGCCTCTTTTTCCCTTGCTTTATCTTGTTATCCATTCTCTCTTTCTGTTTCACTTGTCCTCTCCTTTTCTCTCCTTCATGGCCTCTTTTTCCTTCCTCTATCTTGTTATCCATTCTCTCTTTCTGTTTCACTTTTCCTCTCCTTTCCTCTCCTTCATCCCCTCTTTTGTCACGTTGTTAATTTATCCAGTACTTTCTTTTGGTTTTTATCTGCCATTCTCTTGTTTCTCTTTCGCTCCCTGTATTTTTTTCCATCATCTCTTTGTGTTTTTCTGCCACTGTCCTGTTTCTGTTTCTATCCTGCATTTTCGTCCTCTTCCTCGCCTCATTTATTCTGTTGTTCACTTACTCCCTGTTCTGAATTGCCGACACTTAGTTGTCGTGTGCTCTTCTTCATTCCCTCTCCTGTTACGTTTTACCAGTGCCGTGTTTCCCTCTCCTCGTTACTTTCTTTTCCTCTAGTATATTTCCAACACAGGTATTCCTTTTCTTCTCCTCTTATTTTATTCCTCTTTCTCTCTCCTGTATCTCCGTGTCATTGTTACTCTGTCCCTCTTCTATTTCATCCTCTCTTTTTAAATCCACATGTTTTTTTCCCCTTTTTTTGTTTCTCCGATTGTGTTACTTTACCTCTCCACTTTAATCATCTCTCTTTTTATCCTCTTCTCTTTTCACTTTTCTATACATCAAACTATTTTCTTTCCATCTTTTCTTGTCTTCTTTATTCCTTTATACACATTACCAAAACCGTGCCACCCTTTCCTTCCCTTCTCTTTTTAATACTTCTCATTTATCTCCAGTTTTCCGAGATTAAGAGCTAGGCGTTTTTCGTGTTATTTTACGGTTTCGCAAGAGCCATAATTTCCCAAGTAACGTTTCATTTGGTTAATAATATGCAACTTATGATAATTGGGATGTACTGCAGCGCCCGTTATTAGTTTTCATTAGTAAGAGCACAACTTTTAATATCAGTTTTAATGTGATAAATTGTGGCATTTTTGTAGTAATTGCGGTGCTGCGTAATACTGTAATTGCGAGTGATTTTGTTTATGTAATTACGACATGCCAGTACTAATTGAGTAGAATGTAGCGGTTTGATTTTTTTCTGCTTCTCTTTGTCTTACTCACTCACTCATACAGTCATCCACTCCCTGCCCTCCTTCCCTCCCTCACTAACTCACCTTTCCACTCACTCACTCACTCATACACTCCCTCCCTCCATCCCGCCTTCCCTCCCTCTTTCTCTCCTTCCCTTCTTCTCTCCCTCACTAACTCACCTTTCCACTCACTCACTCACTCACTCACTCACTCATACACTCATCCACTTCCTCCTCTCCTTCCCTCCATCCCTCCCTCCCTTCCTCCCTTCTTCCCTCCCTCTCTAACTCACTTTCTTACTCACTCACTCACACACACACACACACACACACACACACACACACACACACACACGCACACGCACACACTCCCTCCTCCACCCACCCACCTCCCCATCCCCACACGCGTCATAACTGCTTGCCTCCCTTTCATCCTTCACGCCCTCGCACTCACCTAATTTGTAATCAATCTATAGTGTTCTGTTTACCCGTCTCATCACCCCTCCCTTGCACGATAGCCCTCACTCGTCGCCCTCTCTCCCTTTCTCTCTTCACCCCCTGAAAATGCTCTCACTCACTCACTCACTCAGCTCTTTAACTCGCCTTCATTTTTCTGGACTTCCCTCCTGACCTTGTCCTCATTCACCTCGTCCCTTAATTGGCTCTCATCACGCCCAATAGGCAAATAGAATGTTCATTTATTGGGGTCTTTTTTCGGGGTTAAGCGTCATTGAGTTGGATGTAGAAGACAGACAGACTGACAGACTTACACACACACATAAAAAGATGTTTGCTATCTCTCACCGTCTCATGATTTCTATAGCTTATGTTCGTTTCCTTATCTTCCTTCTCCTTTATTTGCTCTGGTTTTTTTACATCAAAGGTCAAGGGCAACAAAAAGAGTACGAAATAAAAAAGCCCGCTACTCGCCGCTCCCATAAAAGATAAAAGCAAAGAGCACCCAAAAGAGAGGTCAATTTCGGGTGGAGAGCTCTGTTTTTGCTCACTTTCACTTTCTACCTTCCACTCCTTGGCCCCCTCCTTCGAGCATATATACATTTTTTTCTTTATTTTCTTTCATCTTATTCGTCTATTTATTCATCATACCTGCACTGTTTTCTTGCCATCTTCCTCCTCATCCTATTCATCCTCACCTCATTCTTCTCTTTCTCCATTTCCTCACGACAAAGTCACATATCCAAGGGGTTCCCACAGGTGCTCCCTCAGCCTCATTAGTGTGTTAACGGCTGGCTCCAGGTAGGCTTCGGAACAGGGCAGTTATCTTCGTCACACTGTCTTTGTGGTGGTGACATAATGTTCTGCAATTCATATGACCTTTACATTTTAAGTGGCATGTTGTAATTCTGTTCTACTACATTCAGACTTTCCCTTCTTGTTCTTCGTTTCCATGTTCTTCCCCTTCTCATTCCTCCTTATCGTTCTTCCTCGACACTTTGATCAGTTCACTTAAATTTCCATTCTTCACACGCTCCAGTCCGATATTAAACACCTTCGATTTTTGTGAACATCGACTTTATCATAACTTGCACTTCCGTAAATTATTTTCACTCCATTATCAATTCAATGGTATCTACTTCTTTTCTTTTTTGCATAGCGTCGTAGGTTCCTATGTTCTTTACGTAATATTCACTTCTACACGATATTTGTGAACTCCCTTTTTGGTGTTGAATTTATGTTATTTTGATTCTCGGATGCCCCGCCTCCCATCTCAGCACTTATCCTACTGTCGCTCTCCCACGCCATCTAAGCCTTCTTTCCTCTCCCGAGTTGGTTTTCTCTTTCCAACATCTATCTCTCTCCCTCGTCTCTATCCTTGCAAAACGGAGAAACACTATATTGCGTCTGCACTTATCGTTATATAACCTCAACCCACGCACGCATAGGGGTAGGCGGTGGCCGAAGTGGTAGCGTACTGGGCCCACATTCACCGCGTGATGGACGACGCGGGTTCGAATCCCCACGCTACCACTCGGATTTTTCGGTCCCCGCCGAGTGGCTTAAAACTACCCACATGCTGTCCTGAAGACCACCCATCAACCCGGACTCTAGAGGAAGCCGTCCAAGCGAATCAAGAACGAGTTCCGGGGGGCAGCATGAGCCAATGCAAGATGGCGCCACTATAAACACTCGCCTGCGCCAGAACGGGCTGGGCCGACCATCAGGCCCCACCTGGAAGAAGCCTTGGGCCGACCATCAGGCCCCACCGGGAAGATGCCTACCGGCGCAATAAGCAACAACGTAAAAACACACACACACACACACACACACACACACACACACACACACACACACACACACACACACACACACTCAGATAAGAAAACTCATAACTTCCATTCCCTCCCACCACTTGCTTCTCTGTGCTGGTCGGGAAATACTTCAAGGCGAACCTCAGATGATAAACATTGATAAAACGAGCAACATTCTGAACAATAGTATTTGTTTTTCTTCGTCCCGGTCTTTGTCCTCTCTCTCTCTCTCTCTCTCTCTCTCTCTCTCTCTCTCTCTCTCTCTCTCTCTCTCTCTCTCTCTCTCTCTCTCTCTCTCTCTCTCTCTCTCTCTCTCTCTCTCTCTCTCTCTCTCTCTCTCTCTCTCTCTCTCTCTCTCTCTCTCTCTCTCTCTCTCTCTCTCTCTCTCTCTCTCTCTCTCTCTCTCTCTCTCTCTCTCTCTCTCTCTCTCTCTCTCTCTCTCTCTCTCTCTCTCTCTCTCTCTCTCTCTCTCTCTCTCACACCTGCTACCTCATTTTTTTCCTTCCTCCTGCTATCCCTCATCCTTCTTCCCTCCACACCTGCTCTCTGTTTCTCACTCTTCTTCTCTCTCCATCTTCACACACCCTCCTCTCTTTGTTTTGTATCCTCCCTTCTATCGCGCAGAGCTGTTCTTCACCTTATCTCACCTCGCCTCACCTCACCTCACCTCGCCTCTGACCTTATATAACTTTACTTCACTTCTACTTTACGAACTCTTCACATCGGTTTTTCGTATATCTTCCTTCATTTTATCTCACCTAACCTATCTTTATCTTACCTTACCTTACCTTAGCTTACCTTACCTTACCCTACCTTACCTTTTCCCTTGGCTTACCTTACCTTACCTTACCTTACCTTACCTTACCTTACTTTCTCTTACCTTAATTCACTCCTACTCTACGCACTTTTCACCCCTTAGTTTACCTCTTTCCTCACTGTATTTCATCCTTTCCGTAACTTCATCTCACTTCACCTTACCTGTACTTCCCTCACTTCAACTTAAAGCACTATATTCTACATACTCCTCATTCCTTAACTAGCCTTTTTCCTCACTATCTTATCTCTTCCTTTACCTTATCCCACGGCTCACCTTAACATATGTTATCTTACCCCACCTTACCTAAACTCCTAGTCTGGTATTATAAGACACTTTCGCTTCACACATCAACTATTTCTGAAGGTCAAAGAAGGGATCAATCGGGTTGTAATGAGTGTTTCTTGAGGTTCATGGTACAGAAGAAGGGTCAGACTACCACCAGGGTCGTAAAACTAATCCTGGAAATGACCAAAACTCCTACGAAAGGCTTGTCAAATATGTGAACATTGGCGACGAAATATGTAGTAATACCGCCCCTAGTCTTTACCTCATCTTACACAATTCCTTCCTTGTCCTTTTTTTCGCCTGCTCTCACGCCTCTCTTACCCCGTCCATTTTACAAGACACACATGGCTAGCCCGCTCCTCCTCTTTCTTCTACATACTCTTCTCCGCACTTTTCTTTACTCTTCACCTCTTTACTCACTTTGGCAAAACTGTCACTACCTCTATTCTACGGAATTCTCACTCCATACTTCACTTCCTTCTTAATTAACTATCTTGTAACTCAACTATCTTACCTTACCTTACCTTGCCTTACGTTCCCTCACCTTACCTTACCTTCCCTTACCTTACCTTACCTTACTTTACCTTACCTTACCCTACCCTACCCTACCTTACCTTACCTTACCTTACCTTACCTTACCCTACCCTACCCTACCTTACCTTACGTTGCCTTACCCTACCCTACCCTACCCTACCTTACGTTACCTTACCTTACCTTACCTTCCCTTACGTACCCTTACCTTACCTTGCCTTTACGTTACCTCACCTTACCTTCCATTACCTTACCGTCCCTTACCTTACCTTACCTTACCTTACCTAACCTACCCTACCGTACCTTACCTTACCTTACCTACCCTACCCTACCTTACCTTACCTTGCCTTACGTTACCTCACCTTACCTTACCTTCCCTTACCTTACCTTACCTTACCTTACTTTACCTTACCTTACACTACACTACCCTACCTTACCTTACCTTGTACCTTACCCTACCTACCCGTTACCTTACGTTGCCTTACCCTACCCTACCCTACGTTACCTTACCTTACCTTACCTTACCCTACCCTACCTTACCTTACGTTACCTTACCTTACCTTACCTTCCCTTACCTTACCCTACCCTACCCTACCCTACCTTACATTACGTTACCTTACCTTACCTTACCTTATCTTACCTTACCTTACCTTACCATACCCTACCTTACCTTACGTTACCTTACCTTACCTTATGTTACCTCCGTCAAAGGCTCTTCGTCTCATCAACTCCCCTCCTCATACTGACGGTCTTCCACCTCTTAAATTCCGCCGCCATATTGCCTCTTCTATCGATATTTTCATGCTGACTGCTCTTCTGAACTTGCTAACTGCATGCCTCCCCCCCTTCCGCGGACCCGCTGCACTCGACTTTCTACTCGAGCTCATCCCTATATTGTCCAAACCTTTTATGCAAGAGTTAACCAGCATTTTCACTCTTTCATCCCTTACACTGGTAAACTCTGGAACAGACTTTCTTCGTCTGCATTTCCTCCTGCCTGAGACTTGACCTCCTTCAAGAAGAGTGTATCAAGACACCTCTCCACCCGAAATTGACCTCTCTTTTGGCCGCTCTTTACTTTTGTCTATTATGGGAGCGGTGAGTAGCGGGCTTTATTTTCTACACTCTTTTTGTTGCCCTTGAGCCGTCTCCTTTGTTGTAAAAAAAAATAAAAGGTGGATGGGAAGGGGGAAGGGAGGGAAAGTGCAGCACAGGGGGAGACTAGGGGGAAGGGAGGGAAAAAGTATAAGAGGAGGTAAAATTGAGACCGTTAGTGAGTGGTCGTGAAGGACTGGAAGGGACGCTTGACTAGATTTCCATTAACTTCCGCCGGACACTGCCCTTTTCCCCCCCTCACTCCCCCCTTCCGTCCCTCTCCTCCCATAACCTCTATCTACCTCTTTCTCTCCCACTTTCTCCCTCCTTCTCCCTTTCCATCCCGCCCTCTCTCCTTCCTCCAGTCCTCCGTCTATCTCTCCTTCACTCCTTTTCTCCCTCTTTTCCTCCGTTCGTCTGTCCCTCCATTCTTTATTCCTTATCTCATTTAGTCACCCTTTCTCCTCTTCTTTCCCAACTCCTCTGTTTTGCCTATCTTTTAATTCCCTTTCCTTGCCTACTACCTTCCTCCCTCCGTCCTTGTGTCGTTATCTCTCTTCCTCTCTCTCTATCTATCTCTATCTCGCCTCCTCACTGTGTCTCTTCCTCGTTCCTTCCTTCCTTCTTTCCTTCAGTTCTTTTCCTTCCTTACCTCCTCATGTGCAGCCTTACCCACCCATTTCCCTTCGTCACTACCTGTTCTCTTTGTTCCTTCCTGCCTTCCTTCGTTTCTTAACCGCTCTCTTCCACCTTCCCTCCCTTCTTGCCTCACTCCACTCGGTCATAACTTGGTCCCTTCGTTCCTTTCTTCCTTCCATCCTTCGTTTCTCCCCGCTTCCCTCCCATACTGCCTCACTTCCTCGTTCAAGACCTTTTCGTTCCTTCCTTCCTTCCTTAGTTCCTTCCTTCGTTTCTTCTACCCTCTTCCTCCTTCCCTCCTTCACCTTGCCTCACTTCCTCCTTCACCTTGCCTCACTTCCTCCTTCCCCCACTGCAAGACAACCACGTGTTTTTTTTTCGTCGCTACGCGTGAGAAATTATATACACTCGCGTCTGCAGTGTCCTGATAAAACACACACACACACACACACACACACACACACACACACGCACACACATACTCACCAGCTTTGTTGATGTTTTCTTGATGTGCAAATATACATCGTATTTTTATCTTGAGAGAGAGAGAGATTTACATAGATTTACATAGAAAATCAGACCACACAGACCCCATGGTCCAGACTTGGTGGTCTGTCCTTAAACCTAAGTGATTTTACATTAATCAGAAGACTCCAAAACGTTGCATTTCTACTCTAGTTAATATTACGTTGAAGGATGCGACGGTCGAGCTTATTTTTGAAGGAGTCAATCGTGTTGCACTGGACCACTGACGGTGGAAGCTTATTCCATTCTCGCACTACAACGTTGGTGAAGAAAAATTTGGTGCAGTCTGAATTTACTTGTCTACATCTGAGTTTTACGCCATTGTTCCTCGTGCGCAAAGTGTCATCGATCAGAAACAATGTTGATCTGTCTACATTCGTGAAACCATTAAGTATTTTAAAACATTCGATCTGTTTTCCTCGGAGGCGACGTTTCTCAAGAGAGAATATGTTAAGCGTAGAAAGCCTTTCTTCGTAGGAATTGTTGCGCAAGGAAGGGATCATTTTCGTTGCCCGACGCTGAACACCTTCTAATTTAGCTATATCCTTTGCATGGTGGGGAGACCAAAACTGTACCGCATATTCCAAGTGGGATCTGACTAAACTGTTGTAGAGCGGGAGTATTACATCTTTATTCTTGAATAAAAAGTTTCTTTTAATGAAGCCCAACATTCTGTTCGCTTTATTTGCTGCATCGATGCATTGCTGTGAGAATTTGAGGTTTGACGCGATTTTGACCCCCAAGTCCTTGACGCATTGAACGCTTTTGAGTTTAAAGCCGCGCATTTCGTAATCGAGCTTCTTATTCCTCGTTCCAACTTGAAGGACCTGGCACTTGTCTACGTTAAAGGGCATCTCCCATCTATCCGACCAAGCTGAAATTTTGTGCAAATCCTCTTGGAGGCTTTGCCTGTCTTCGTCAGTGAGAACCGAGTTACCAATCTTTGTGTCGTCTGCAAATTTACTGATGCGGTTATTGAGTCCAACATCCATGTCGTTGATATAAATAATGAAGAGCACTGGGCCAAGGACCGAGCCCTGAGGGACGCCACTAGTGACCGGCGCCCACTCTGAGTTAAATCCGTCAATCACTACTATTTGTTGTCTGTTGCTCAACCAATTCGCGATCCATTGGTTAACTTGACCGTCAATACCTATTTGCTTTAATTTGTAAAGTAATTTATGATGCGGGACTTTATCAAACGCTTTCTGGAAATCAAGATAGACTACGTCCAGTGATTTGGTTACGTCATAAACAGTGAAGAGGTCGTTATAAAAGGCTAATAGGTTTGATAGGCAGGATCTTTTGTTTCGGAAACCATGTTGTGAGTCCCCAATTAATGAGTGGCTTTCAAGGTAATTCACAATTTTGTCTCTAATTATGCTCTCAAGTAGCTTACATACAACCGAAGTTAGACTAATGGGCCTGTAATTACCTGGTATTTTTTTGTCTCCTTTCTTAAAAATCGGTGTCACGTTAGCCTTTTTCCAATCTGAAGGCACGATGCCTTGTTGCAAGGACATATTGAATACGGTTGTGAGGGAGGAGAGTATTTCGCTCTTTGTTTCTTTCAGCAGAGTTGGATATACCTTGTCAGGTCCAGGACTTTTATTTGTTTTAAGTGATTTGAGGGCTTTGAGGACTTCATCGGGTTTTATCTCAAAGTTAGACAATGCATGCTCGGGATTTACATTAGTATTGGTGTTGGTGGTGGTGGTGGGAGGACTGTTATTATTAAACACCGAGGAAAAGTAATTGTTTAATAGGTTTGCAACGTGTTGGCTGTCAGTCACTAGTGCACCGTCGCTGTTTGTTAAAGGTCCAATTCCACTTCTGATCGCCTTTCTGTTGTTTATGTAACTGAAGAAGGATTTCGGATTATTTTTACAGTTGGCTGCAATATTTTCTGCATATCTACGCTTTGCCTGACGCACTAATCTGTTTACTCGTCGCCTGGCATCATTGTAAAGTCTAATGTTTTCGGGCGTGCTTTGCTCTTTCTTTAACCTGTAAGACAATTTTCTCTCCTTGACTGAGTGTTTAATTTCGCTATTCAACCAAGGTGGACTTTTATTAGTGTTAATTCGCTTCTCGCACAAGGGGACAAATGTGTCCTGCTGAGTGAGTAAGTGATCTTTAAAGCTTAGCCAGGCGTCCTCTACATTGCCGTCATCTGATAGTTGCATATCTATTAGTTTTCGTCGGATTTCTACGAAGTTGGCTCTTTTGAAATTGGGCACCTTTATTTTCAGTCACCGATGTTTGAGCTCTAATGTCAACGCGCACTAGTTTATGATCGCAGGAACCGAGGTGTTCTCCTACCGTGACATTACTGACTAGGTTATCTTGGGTCGCTATAACAAGGTCAAGTATGTTATTTTGTTGAGTTGGTTCAGAAACCATTTGGCTTAGATAATTTTCCTCTAGAAATTCGATCATTCTATGGGACTCACCTTCTGTACCCGACAGTGTCGCCCAGTCGATATGGGGGGGGTTAAAGTCTCCTAGTATCAGAGAGTCGCTGTTATTAAGTGATTGCCTTAAGACGCTGTACATTTCAAGATCGGCATCGAGTGATTGCCCAGAGGCCTGTAAGTGACAGATATATTTAAATTGACTTTTGAGAGAGAGAGAGAGATTTACAGATAGATTTATGCAGAAAATCAGACCACAGACCCCATGGTCAGACTTGGTGGTCTGTCCTTAAATCTAAGTGATTTTACATTAATCAGAAGACTCCAAAACGTTGCACTTCTACTCTAGTTGATATTAAGTTGAAGGAAGTGACGGTCGAGCTTATTTTTTGAAGAGTCAATCGTGTTACACAGGACCACTGATGGTGGAAGCTTATTCCATTCTAGCACTACAACGTTGGAGAGAGAGATTTATTAGATTTACATAGAAAATCAGACCACAGACCCCATGGTCAGACTTGGTGGTCTGTCCTTAAACCTAAGTGATTTTACATTAATCAGAAGACTCCAAAACGTTGCATTTCTCTCTAGTGGATATTAAGTTGAAGGAAGTGACGGTCGAGCTTATTTTTGAAGGAGTCAATCGTGTTACACTGGACCACTGACGGTGGAAGCTTATTCCATTCTCGCACTACAACGTTGGTGAAGAAAAATTTGGTGCAGTCTGAATTTACTTGTCTACATCTGAATTTTTAGCCATTGTTCCTCGTGCGCAAAGTGTCATCGATCAGAAACAATTTTGATCTGTCTACATTCGTGAAACCATTAAGTATTCTACAACATTAGATCAATTTTCGTCGAAGGCGACGTTTATCAAGAGAGAACATGTTAAGGGTGAAAGCCTTTCTTCGTAGGATTTGTTGCGCAAGGAAGGATCATTTTCGTTGCCCGACGCTGAACACCTTCTAATTTAGCAATATCCTTTGCATGGTGGGGAACCAAACTGTACCGCATATTCCAAGTGGGTCTGACTAAACTGTTGTAGAAGGAGTATTACATCTTTATTCTTGAATACAAAGTTTCTTTAATGAAGCCCAACATTCTGTTCGCTTTATTTGCTGCATCGATGCATTGCTGTGAGAATTTGAGGTTTGACGCGATTTTGACCCCTAAGTCTTTGACGCATTGAACGCTTTGAGTTTAACGCCGCGCATTTCGTATTCGAACTTCTTATTCCTCGTTCCAACGGAAGGACCTGGCACTTGTCTACGTTAAAGGGGCATCTCCCATCTATCCGACCAAGCTGAAATTTTGCAAATCCTCTTGGGCTTTGCCTGTCTTCGTCAGTGAGAACCGAGTTGCCAATCTTTGTGTCGTCTGCAAATTTACTAATGCGGTTATTGAGTCCAACATCCACGTCGTTGATGTAAATAATGAAGAGCACTGGGCCAGGACCGAGCCTGAGGGACGCCACTAGTGACAGGCGCCCACTCTGAGTTAAATCCGTCGATCACTACTCTTTGTTGTCTGTTGCTCAACCAATTCGCGATCCATTGGTTTACTTGACCGTCAATACCTATTTGCTTTAATTTGTAAGTAATTTATGATGTGGGACTTTATCAAACGCTTTCTGGAAATCAAGATAGACTACGTCCAGTGATTTGGTTACGTCATAAACAGTGAAGAGGTCGTTATAAAAGGTTAATAGGTTTGATAGGCAGGATCTTTTGTTTCAAAGCCATGTTGTGAGTCCCCAATCAATGAGTGGCTTTCAAGGTAATTCACAATTTTGTCTCTAATTATGCCCTCAAGTAGCTTACCTACAACCAGTTAGACTAATGGGCCTGTAATTACCTGGTACTTTTGTCTCCTTTCTTGAAAATCGGTGTCACGTTAGCCTTTTTCCAATCTGAAGGGACGATGCCTTGTCGCAAGGACATATTGAATACGGTTGTGAGGAGAGTATTTCGCTCTTTGTTTCTTTCAGCAGAGTTGGATATACTTTGTCAGGTCCAGGACTTTTATTTGTTTTAAGTGAATGGAGAGCTTTAAGGACTTCATCGGTTGTTATTTCAAAATTAGGCAATGCATGCTCGAGATTTACAATAGTAATGGTGTTGGTGGTAGCGAGAGGAAGACTGTTAGTATTAAACACCGAGGAAAAGTAATTGTTTAAGAGGTTTGCAATGTGTTGGCTGTCAGTCACTAGTGCACCGTCGCTGTTTGCTAAAGGTCCAATACCACTTTTGATCGCCTTTCTGTTGTTTATGTAACTGAAGAAAGATTTCGGATTATTTTACAGTTGGCTGCAATATTTTCTTCGTATCTACGCTTTGCCTGACCTACTAGTCTTTTTACTCGTCGTCTGGCATCATTATAAAGTCTAATGTTTTCGGGCGTGCTTTGTTCTTTCTTTAACCTGTAAAACAATTTTCTCTCATTGACTGATTGTTTAATTTCGCTATTAAACCACGGTGGGCTTTATTAGTGTTAATTCGCTTCTCGCACAAGGGGACGAATGTGTTCTGCTGAGTGAGTAAGTGATTTTAAAACTTAGAGGCTTCCTCTACGTTGCCGTCATCTGATAGTTGTATTTCTGTTAGTTTTTGTCGGATTTCTAAGTTAGCTCTTTTGAAATTGGGCACCTTTACTTTATTTTCAGTCACTGATGATTGAGCTTTAATGTCGACGCGCACTAGTTTATGATCGCAAGAACCGAGGTGTACTCCTACCGTAACAATACTGACTAGGTTATCTTGGGTTGTTATAACAAGGTCGAGTATATTATTTTGTCGAGTTGGCTCAGAAACCATTTGGCTTAGATAATTTTCTTCTAGAAATTCGATCATTCTATGTGACTCGCCTTCTGTACCTGACAGTGTCGCCCAGTCGATATGGGGGAGGTTAAAGTCTCCTAATATCAGTGAGTCGCTGTTATTAAGTGACTGCCTTAAGACGCTGTACATTTCAAGGTCGTCATCGCGTGAGAGAGAGAGAGAGAGAGAGAGAGAGAGAGAGAGAGAGAGAGAGAGAGTTAGTTAGTTAGTTTCAAGTCCAAAAAATTACTCTTTTTACAAATTTAGTAGTTTGAAAGTACACAAATGTAGCAGTAAAAATAGTAGTGGTAGTGGTAGTGGTAGTAGTAGTAGTAGTAGTAGTAGTAGAAGTAGTAGTAGTAGAAGCAGAAACAACAAAAAAATATCACCAGCTCAATTTCTAGCAGCATGAACAGCAAAAAACAAAACGATTCCATAACAAAATAGTAGTAGTAGAAGTAGTAGTAGTAGTAGTTCGATCCCCGGCAACAAACAAAATAGTTCCCGTAACAAAATATTCGCCACAGCCATTCAGCGCCGCGCACCATGGAGTAAGATGTCTGCATAATATTGCCGTCAAAATGTATTGAAATATGAAGCTTTGATAGCGTCAAACGGGACGGACGTGACAGCTACAGCGGTGCGAGAATTAAAGCCGTGCAGGGCCGAGCAAAAAATACGGTAAATGTTACATACGTCTGTCGAAATTATAATATGTGTGTAAAGGTGTTTGTGTGTATATTCAACAACGTGAGTGCGTGCGAAATGTTTGTCGTTGTCTCGTGTTGGAAGTGAGCGTGTTGTGTGTGTGTGTGTGTGTGTGTGTGTGTGTGTGTGTGTGTGTGTGTGTGTGTGTGTGTGTGTGTGTGACTCCGGTAAAGTTAACGTGTAATAATGAGTAATTTTCGTAAGTTTAGGAAAAAATATATATAGTAGTTTTATTCATGGTCGTGTTTCCATGTCGTGTTTCATATTTGTGCAGTGTTGGTGTGTTTATTGCCCGTGACGGTTTGTTATATTCACCGGCAGAGGGAATAAATATAAAGAAACAAGGAATGCGAGAAAAAAAGTAAGAAACAAGCAAGGAAATTTATAAAGATATGAGAATAGAGAAAAACGAATAATAATCTTACCCCAAGAATCAACCAACAAAATGTTATATAGCTGCCAAAATAGAGAAATAAGAGGAAAAACGACGTCAATAAACAACCAAAAGAAGTTCATAAAATATCAAAATAGAGCAAAAGAAACGACAACTTTTATTCTAAGAAACAAAGATTCTTAATTTATAAAGACATCAAAATGGAGATATACAAAGTAGAAAATAAATCATAAGCAAAAACAATCCAATTTGCAAAGACATCAACTGGAGAATAAGTAACTACAAATTTACCCTAAGAATCAAACAGAATTCATGAATGATATAGAACAAAAAAATCGGAAAATCAGCTTCATCATCAGACAGAAAGGAGGCGGCTGCTTTCCTCCGTCCCACGCCTTCTCCTTCCCGCCAACTCGAGTCAGGGCTGGAAGTGGCGGGAGGCGATGAGTGACACAGAGGCGGTGTTTGGGGCGGCGGCGTGCCCTTGTTAGGAACGACGGACCGAACAGCAGCGCCCCAGCCCCCACCCACCCCACACCGCTCGTGATGGGTGTCGCCCTTCGACCACTTCCCTCGACTTTTATAGTCTGTGTTGCCTCGTCCTCTTTCTGCTTCTCTCATTTTATTTTCCTTCTTTCACTTCCCTTTCCCTTTCTCGATAATCTTTTGTGTTGTCTCGTTCTCTTTCTGCTTCTCTCATTTTAACTTCTTTCCTTTTCCTTTTCTCGATAATCTGCTGTGCTCCCTCGTCCCTTTTCTGTTTCTCATTGCATTCCACCTCTTTCATTTCCTCTTTCTCGATAATCTGTCTTTTCTTGTTCTCTTACTGCCTCTCATTGCCTTTACTTTCATTTCCTCTTTCTCTATAGTCATATGTGCATGTTGTCTAGTTCTCTTTCTCCTTCTCTCATGCCTTCACTCTCATCTCTTTCTCGGCGTCTCTCAGGTGTTTGGGGCAGCTGAACGGGTCGTATAAAGTGTCCACAGTCCTTCCTCTTTACTTGATTCGTCTCATATAATCAAAATATTCGTACCAGTGACGTGCATGTTGCCGGGTCTGTGTGGTATGTCTCCTGTGTATTTACCCAATGACACGTACCCTCTCCGCGTGTCAGTCATCCGCACTCACTCTACTCTTCCCCTCACACAAACACACACGCACGCGAGTCAGCCAGCCAGACACCAGCTGCTAATTGGCGTCTAAACATTTCTTCCTGAGGTGCGACGCTCCGGGCTGTAACAGTTTAATGATACTGCTAAAGGGAATGAAGCGGCTCAGTGATAATTCCATCGTAACGTTTCTTCTTTGAGGTTTTACAGTGCAGTAGTTAGAAGTGGTGTGTTACTGGTCCTGCTAGATTCCACTGTTATAATGAAGAAACTGTCTGGTGAGCTGGTATTGTAGTTTTTATTCATGAGGGTGTTACACAAAGACTTTAGCGAGGTGATAGTGAGCAATGAAGGGCGGAGGCGGTGGCTAAGTCGACAGCTTGACGGCGCCGCGTTCAGGACAGCGCGAGTTCAATCCCGCCCGGTGCCACCAAGCTGGGATTTTCTGTCGCCGCCGAGTGGCAAACTACCCACATGCTGTCCAGAAGACCACCTATCAACCCGGACTCTAGACTCTAGGATTAAGATGAGCTCCGGGAGGGAAGCATGAGCCAATGCAAGATGGCGCCACTATAAATACTGGCCTGCGCCACAACGAGCAGGGCCATACCATCAGCCCCTCAAAACAAGCCTACCGGTGCCACAGGCGATGTAAAAAAAAAGTTACGCCTGGTACAGTATCTTGGGGTGGTAGTGCCATTTCGTGCTGCCAGCTTTAAGTGTTTGAATGAAGAGAACTTGCCTGGTGATCGTGTATCGTGCATGAGTGTGACGCTTAAAACAGTACTGGCTAAATGATAGTGAGGTGAGGCCCCGTTAGATGGCACCACTAGTTTGCACCGTTGGAGGTTTAACTTAAGTGCTTCATCTTAAGGCAGTAGGTGGGGATGACGTCTCGCTGAGAGCACCACTGAAGGAAGAATGTGAATGCACTGAGAGCGTCCTTCGTAGCAGGACAAAGGCAGATCAATGACCGTGAATGCAAAAGAAATTAAAAAGCCGCGAAGGACACTGAAAAATTTAGGGAGGAAGTCGTTTATTTTTAGCGAGAAATCTTTCCTTCTCTTTCTCTTCTTCCTCCTCCTCCTCCTTCTCTCGCCGTGTGCCTGTTAAATATTTCCCTGTTCCTGCCGGAGTCTGATTAAAAAAGAGATATTGCACGCATACTGAAATTTATTAGCGGGCGTCATAAAAGGCAGGAAGTATAAAAGAGCTCTGGCAGCAAATGTTTTAAGCTCCCGCGACCCGCTTTGTCACAAGAATCTCCTTGATAAGTTCTTTGATGAATTATAAGTTTGAGAGCTGATCCGGGTAAGGTCATATCGCCAGCAAATTAGGTACGAAAACAAGCTGAGGAGGGAGTGGTGGTGGTGGTGGTGGTGATGTAGGAAGGGGCAGCGAAGAAGGCGTTTAGTGCAGGAGCAGGAAGAGCTCAGTAAGGAAGGGAAGGTGTGTGTGTGTGTGTGTGTTTGTGTGTGTGTGTGTTTTGAAGAGCTGGTAGTGAGCTTTTGGTGCAAGTTAAACCAGTAAAATACAGCAAAAGTAAAAGATATATAAGCTTGATCTAATATATCACGACTAAGCACTATCAAGGCATTGTTCCTGCTCTTACTGGAAGGAGGGCAATTAAGTACAGTGCTTTTGGAGAGGTTAATGGCGTTTTGTTTCACGGTAATCACCGGTTAAAAAGAGCGTCGTATATTGTGAACTGTAAACCATACAGCAACGCGGCGAAAAGTAGTGAATTTATGAGGTACTTCCGAAAATTTACGGTTTATGAAATAGTCCTCAAAATTTATGGCTTAGTACTAGTTGGCTATCACTCCTGCTTTGTATGTTGTGCTCGGAGGATGAATAACCTCCTACTACTTGGGAGGCGGTGGCTGAGTGGTTGGCGTGCCGGCGCCGCCTCCAGGAGGACAGGTTCGAGTTCTGCCGCCACGGATGGCCCCAGAGTCCAGTCTTAGCAGTTAAGTCCCCTAAGTCTTGTTCATGTTATTTTGGTGCCAGTGAGTGCCTGCTTACAGTGCCAAAGTGACCCTTTCTGTCCCTTCCTTCTAGCTCATGGGAAGGTTGGTGTGAGAGAGATTATTAGAACATACATGCATACATACATGAATCCATATAACAGTAATACATTAGTCCCAGGTCATGCCATAGTGGTCAGTAATAAGACTATTTAGGTGTATCATAGAATGGAAGCAACACTATCAGACCCAGTGCATAGTCAGGCCAGAGCAAGACTTTACCATTAAAGTCCTCACCAATTGGCTCACACATTCCTTAACGTTAAGTAGTTTATGTGCCGGAGAGGTGCACTAGAGGGAGTGTTTATGGAAGGGAAACACTGCATACCAGACATAGCCAGGCCTCCTTGCTGACTAAAATGATGTAAACCTTCTCCAATTTGTCTCCAGTCTAAAAGGTTAATCAAAGCAAGCCGTTGCCAGACAAGGCACAGAGACAACCAAGATTGCCGTGGGTGACTTGTCCTCTAAGATGTTGTTCGGGGACTTGCTGCCTCGAGGAACTGTGGGGGAGCAAGATTTTTTTGTGAACTGAAAACGGGGATATACAACACTAATTACTGGTGGAGAAAATTACCTACAAATGTCATGGCGAGCTTGTTAATGTTGTTGTATTAGCTACTGGCTGAAGGAACTGTGGGAGAGCAAGATTTGTACATGATTTATACGTGAACTAAACACCGGGGAGTATAGGTCACAAATGATGCAGTTAGAGAGTATAATGAAGTCAGAAGTAAATGGGCAGCTTGTTAACTGATGAACCTACTGTGCTGTGACGAGATAAAGGAAATTTTATTTTTATTTTCATTTATTAATTTATTTTTTAATTGCATGTTCGCCTATAGCTCCCATGGAGCTTTCTTCAGGGCCTGGTGGTCGGCCCAAACCCACCATGACACAGGCAATTTTCATAGTAGCGCCATTAATTCTTGGCTCATATTGCCCCCTGGAACTCATTCTTGATTCACTTGAACGATTTATTCTAGAGTCTGGGTTGATAGATTGTCTTCAGGATAGCACGTGGGTAGTCTTAGGCCACTCGCCGGTGACTAAAAATCCCAGGTGGTAGCGTGGGATTCGCTGCCTCAGACCTTGCTATGATTTCCGATTGGGGCAAGGGGAACCCGGTGTCCTTCAAAGCCTCAGAAACACAGTTTCTCCACCTATCCACTCGACACAATCTTCCAAACAACTATCCCCTATCCTTTGACAACACTCAACTATCACCTTCTTCAACAATAAACATCCTCCGTCTATTCTTAACTCAAAATCTCAACTGGAAACTTCATATCTCATCTCTTACTAAATCAGCTTCCTCGAGGCTGGGTGTTCTGTACTGTCTCCAGTTCTTCTCCCCCACAGTTGCTATCCATTTACAGGGCCTTGTCCGCCCTCATATGGAGTATGCATCTCGTGTGGGGGAATCCTCACACAGCTCTCCTTGACAGATTGGAATCAAAGGCTCTTCGTCTCATCAGCTCTCCTCCTCATAGTGATAGTCTTCTACCTCTCAAATTCCGCCGCCATGTTGCCTCTCTTTCTATCTTCTATCGATATTTTCATGCTGACTGCTCTTCTGAACTTGCTAACTGCATGCCGTCCCCCCTCCCGCGGCCCCGCTGCACACAACTTTCTACTCATGCTCATCCCTATACTGTCTAAACCCCTTATGCAAGAGTCAACCAGCATCTTCACTCTTTCATCCCTCACGCTGGTAAACTCTGGAACAATCTTCCTTCATCTGTATTTCCTCCTGCCTACGACTTGAACTCTTTCAAGAGGAGGGTATCAGGACACCTCTCCTCCCAGTGACCTCTCTTTTGGACACTCCTTTGACCTCTATTCAGGAGCAGTAAGTAGTGGGCTTTTTTTATATTTTCTTTGTGCCCTTGAACTGTCTCCTAGCTGTAAAAAAAAAATGCTTTGTCCAGCACGCAGTGAATGCTGGGCCCGCACTAACCACTCAGCCACCGCCTACCTTTGTGAGAGTAATATAAGAAGGAATTGGGTTAGTTACATAGGAGAGAATAGTGAGGAGGTCAGATTACTTTGAGAACTGTCTGGCTGGCTTGTTAGTGGATCTGCTATGCTCTGACTAGCTAACATTCTAAGGGTTACTACATTTAATTACAAACTGAACACTGAGGCATAGATGTATACTGAGTAAACCTGAGCTATGTAAACAAAGGGGAAGGAAGCATAAGACCTTGTTTGTGTGGGAAGGAGAAGGAGGGACCCTCACACTGTAAGTGGGGGCGGGGCGTGGTGGGTGTGTCCGGGGCGGGGCGGGGCTAGAGTGTTGATTCCCTGCGGGGCCTCTCTCTTCATGGAGGAGGTTGGGGACTTGTATGAGGTTGGAGATCTTGATGTAGGACTCCCTTGGGGCTGGCGGGCGGGGGCGGGGGGCCCGTTTTGGGGGGACGGGGCCGGGGCTTGCGGGGAAAGTTGATCCATCCTGCCGGGGGATTTGGAAGGGGAGGGGCAGCTCGGGGCGGACTGTCAGGAGTGGAGGAAAGGATAGGAAAGGAAGGGAAGGGACAGAAAAGAAAAGAGAGGAAGGTTATGGAAAGGAACTGAAAGGAAAGGAAAGGAAGGGAAGGGAAGGAAAGGAAATAAAGGAAAGGAAAGGAAGGTAAAAGAAAAGGAATGTAAAAGAAAGGAATGTAAAAGAAAGGAAGGTAATGGAAAGAAAGGAAAGGAAAGGAAAGGAAGGGAAAGGAAAGGAAGGGAAGGGAAGGAAATGATAGGGAAGGAAAGAAAAGAAAGGTAAGGGAATGAAAAGGAATTGAAACGAAAGGAAAGGACAGGAGAGGTAAGGAAAGTAAAGTAAAGGAAGATATGGGAAGGAAAGGAAAGGAAGGTAAAAAAGAAAGGAAGGAAGGAAATTAAAAAAAAAAATAACAAAATAGGAAGAAATATAGGAAGGAAGGAGGAGAGAAAATATGATAAAGAGAACAAGAACGAAGAAAAGAGAATAAGAAAGAATAATGATAATAAAATAATAATAAAAATAATAATAATGATAACACTAGGTATATTAATGAACGTCTTTGTCCACAGCTCTGAAAAATGAATAAAGGAAGGAATGAAGATAATCTCAAAAGACTCATACAGTACATTACACGACCTTCATGTTATGTTATTACATTCCTGTACTCCCAACGCCCGGCCGGGGTCCAGCCATAACACTCACAAGGTCCAGATGCAGACTGCGGCCACCACTTGAGCAGCCCGGCTGCTGTACACCAATCCTTATTTAGTTGTGTTCTTGTGAGAGTTAAATCCAGACATCCCATATCCTTAGGCCAGGTCAAAATTAAGGTTTGGTGTGCATGGCCTCAGTGTTCATCTCTGTTACACTGCCCCTGGAGGCCGTGGAGGCAGGAGCCCAGCTCCCTGGGACACACTCAGACTGTGGCAGTTTAAGGTCATGCCCTTTGGCCTGTGCAACGCGCCAGCCACGTTCGAGCGGCTGATGGAGGGTGCTGGAGGGACTTCACTGGAAGACGGCACTCATCTACCTCGACGACGTGATTGTCTTTGGCCAGACCTTCGAGCAGGAGATGGAAAGGCTATCAGAGGTTTTCGCTTGGTTTAGAGCTGCACACCTTAAGCTCAGCCCGAAGAAATGCTGTCTGTTCCAAAGGAGGTCCAATATTTGGGACACATCGTGAGCAGGCAGGGTACGCACTGATCCTGAGAAGGTGGCTGCAGTAAGGGACTGGCCGACACCCACCAACGTGAAGGAGCTGCGGAGCTTCCTCAGGTTGTGCTCATACTACCGCAGGTTTGTGAAAGGCTTCGCTACGATTGCTGCACCACTGCACCTCCTGACGAAGAAGGGGCGCAAGTTTGAGTGGACAGCGGAAACTCAGGTTGCCTTTGAGAAGCTCAAGGGGCCCTCATCAGCTCGCTTGTACTCACCTACAGACCCCTCTAAGCCTTTTATACTGGATTGTGATGCCAGTGATGAGGGATTGGTGGAGTGCTGTCCCAGGCATGTGCCGACATGGAACAGGTTGTGGCCTACTTCAGCAAAAGCTCACCCCAGCCGAGAAAAACTATTGTGTGACCCGGAAAGAACTCCTGGCAGTAGTCAAGAGCCTTGACTTTTCCATGCTTACCTGTACGGTGCAACTTTCACCATCCGCACGGATCACGCTGCATCGCAGTGGCTGAAGTCACTGAAAACCCTGAGGCCAGCTTGCTCGCTGGATAGGTAAACTAGAGCAGCATCACTACACTATTGTGCACCGATCTGGGCTAACACACGGTAACGCGGACAGCTTGAGCCGGCGCCCTGCCTACCTGAGTGTCAACATTGCCTCAGAGGAAAGCGTCAGAATATGTGCCGCCGCACCACAGTGGAACAGACAGCGGAAGTGCCATGGGAGGACTTGGGAAAACTGCAGCGGGAGGACCGAGATCTGAGACCAATTATGGAGTGGCTGAGTCAATCGTCAACGCGACCTGGGTGGGAAGTAATCTCGAGAGAAAGCCCTACCACCAAAAATTACTGGACTCAGTGGGACACTCTTCGGATAGACGACGGGTGTTGCAGCGACGCTGGGTCTCTCATGATGGTCTTGACCACTACTGGTCCACAGTGCTACCTGTGAAGTCACGGAAGGCGTCTTGAAAGAAATGCACGACAGCATCACCAGCGGACACCTAGGGGTAAAGAAGACACTGAGTCGCCTGCGCCAAAGGTTCTACTGGGGTGGCATGAGGAAGGACGTGGAAGAATGGTGTCACGCGTGTGAGGTGTGCTGTGCAAAGAAAGGGCCCCAAGAAGCCGTGCCCCATTACAACTATACCAGGTTGGAGCCCCATGGAACGGGTGGCAGTGGATATAGCAGGACCCTTGCCTCTGACGACGAACGGAAATAGGTACATCTGCGTCACAATGGATTACTTCACCAAGTGGCGGAAGCCTACGCCATCCCTGACCAGGAAGCCACTACCATCGCCAAGGTTTTGGTGGAGGAGTTCTTCTGTCGCTTCAGTGTGCCTAACAGCTCCATTCCGACCAGGAAGGAATTTTGAGTCAACAGTCCTTGCTGAGTGCTGCAAGTTTCTGGGTATCAAGAAGACCGGACCACCCTCTGCACCCACAGTCAGATGGAATGGTGGAAGGTTTAATTGGACGTTGGGCCAGGAGTTGGCCAAGCAGTGCAACAATGATCCAGTCTTCATGGGATCAGAAGCTGCCTGCGCTTCTCATGGCCTACAGGTCTGCCGCCCACGAGACTACAGGGTATTCACCAGCAAAGCTGATGTTTGGACGTGAGCTGCGATTGCCAGTGGACCTACTGACAGGAAGGCCTCCTGGGGAAAGCCTTCTAGGGACGCCTCCAGTTTTGCCCGTCAACTAGAGGAACGGCTGGAAGGTCTGGCTTTACAACCCGCAGAGGAAGAAAGGACAGTCTCCAAAGTTACAGAGCCTAGGAAGGCCCTTATACTGTGCTAGAACGCCTCTCCGACGTGACTTACCGAATCCGGAGAACAGAAAGGACCAAGCCGAAAGTTGTCCACGTCAACCGCCTATGGAGGTACCACGGTCCGGGACACTACACCTGGAACAACTCCAGACACCCAGCAGCCGACGAAAACGCAAGGGACGTCCAGGACCGAGAGGAGGTCGACGACGACATAGGCCTTCTGGACCTTTCAGCTGAGGAGATAACCTCCGGCTTCGGCAGATGTTCAGGGACACCCCAAGAAGCGGACGACGATGAGGCGCACCAGGAGACAGACGCGCAGGGGCACCGAGCAGAAGACAGAGACAACGCAGGCGTCCACAGCGATACGACGATTATTATGTTTGATTAATTCCTTACGTTTGTATATAGTTAAGTGTGTGATCAGGACGATCACAATTAGAAGGGGATAGTGTTGTGCTGGAAGCTTCCCCGGCGACCATGGGCCTCAAGAAGGCTCCCGGAGAAGCGAGCAAGGGGCAGGGGCAAGGCGAGCCGTCCGCGCCGCAGGAGCGCAGCCAGGCAGGAAGTGTTGCCATCTCGCATATATTTTTGCTAAATGTTCTTGTACGATCTAAAATATACTGTAACATTCTAGACTGTGCTGTTGTGGATATATATGGAGAAGAGGGCAAGAGGGCAGTCCAGTCATAGTAAGCTAGTGGTCAGTGAAGAGTCAGGTGAAGTGTACTACTAAGGAAGAATATTAAACTACAGAAGCTGTGCAAAGTGTTTACATATCTCCCTCCACGGAGTCTTGTGACGGCGACACGGAACTAAATAATACGTCCGGCATAACAATATATAATTGACATGACAGAAGGGGTGACAAGCTATATGAATATGTTTGCTGATGATGCTAAACTAATGAGGAGGGTGGCTAATGAAGAAGACTGTGTAGCCTTGAGTCAGGATCTCGATAGAATAAGCGAATGGTCACGCAAATGGGAAATGACATTCAATACAGAGAAGTGTAGTGTGATGGAGTTTGGTAAGAGCAGCAGACGAATATCGGGGAACTACTCTCTGAGTAATGAAAGAATCATGAAAAAACAAGAAAAAGGATCTGGGAGTGACAATAACAGACAAGTTATCCTTTGGAAAGCATATAAATCGGATAACTGGGGAAACATACAATCTTCTTAGAAACATAAAAGCAGTATTTACATATCTAGACGAAGAAATGGTGAAGAAACTAATAACATCGATGATACGTCCAAGACTGGAATATGCAGCGTTAGTGTGGTCACCTATATTGAAGAAAGAAATTAGAAAGTTGGAAAGAATACAGAGAGCAGCGACCAAACTACCGCCGAATCGCAAAAAATCGTAGTACCTCGGGAGACAGCGTTTTCCCAAATCACTACGAAAATTTGTTTATCTTTTCATCTCGAGGCGTTCGGTCGACCTCGAGGGCATATTCCAGAAGTACACCAATTGGCTTCAAAGTGCTACGACGTACTACAATATGCTACGATGTACTATGATTTCACTGATTTTCTCACGAAGTGCACTGAGTTTTGGAGCCGAAGTACTACAGTATCTGAACAACACCAACTGTCCCGATTTGTAAGTGCGAAGTACTACAATGTATGACAAACTACACCGATAACTCCGGATCTACTACAGTTTCAAATCTCCTCAGAATTTGCTCGATTTTGAACAAAAGACACACCCAGCATCATCATGACCAGGTTGGGGCTCCTGTGTCCAAGTGGATTGGTGACGCAAGAGGGCTGGAGGAGGGGGTGTCTCCCTGGTAGCAGACGATGACCTCTTCTTGGATCGTCCCTTCACTTTCTTGGCAGGTTGTTCTTGAGTGTCTTCTTGTTGCTCATCATCATCAGGAGAGGCACCAGCGGCAGCAGAAGACCTTTTCTTCTTGTCTTGTCCCTTCTCGTCCTTTTTCGGTCCCATTGTGATGTGACGTGACTCCTGCAAATTGGAAAAGACAGATTGATGTGCAAAATGCTTGACTTTTAATACTCTTCCCAAATTCATAATAGGGTAAGGTGGGTGTCTTAATAGAGATTGCCTATTGTAGCCACATTTTTTGCAATAGAATTAAAAAAATCTGTTGAAAGCTTAGGCTGAGGCCTATCTGGTATATATCATATCCACTCATTATGATTTACACCTTTCTATAATGACAATTTAAAAAAAAAAATAATAAGGGGCTTTACCCTGCATGTGGGGTAAAACGCCCACTGGGTAAACCTTCTACCCCATAACACAATAATAAAACTCACAGAAACATAAGGAAAATAGTTTTCACTTTATAAAAATATATGTATTCCTTTTGAAAACCTTACCCTATAAATCTCTCTTGATGTGAAATAGAGGAACACAATCAAATTTGTGTCTCCTAATGAACAGAATGTAAAACTAAACAATTAATTAATTTTCCAAAAGTGTCCCTTCTTTAGACTAGTAATATTAGACAGCTTCCTTTCTTCTGATTTTTGTAACAAAAGGAACATCAACTTTCATGAAAAATATATGGAACTAAATATTCAATTAATTTGATAAAATATGTCCTTTCTGTTGAATATTGATATCTGAAACAGTTAAAAACCAACTTCATATAGTCTCAAACTCAAAAGTGTTCACTTATGGATGCCTTTCAAAAACTTAAAGCAAATTCTACTTAAAGCAATACTGTAATGCCTAATCAGACTGGCAGTTTTGACATACGTACAGATCTAGGCCTACTCCAATTGTACATTCCGCATGTACTCATACCTTTATACATGTCCTGAGGGAGACAAGAAGGTGGTGGTGTTGGGATCTTTCTTTTGAATTCTTTTAAGAAGATTCGGAAAAGCATCAGAAAGGTGGGATACCTTTGAATTAGTGCAAGTCATCTGTGAAATTGATAGAAAATGCACCTTTATTGTGGTGTATGGACTGCTCCGGATACAAGAGCAGAGGTCTTTATTGATGAATTTCGCACATTTTTGGAGTCTGTGGATATGGTGAGTGCAAATGTGTTCATCTGTGGTGACTTTAATCTAAGGATTGATGATCCTGAAAATTCTTCTGACATGGCCTTCATTGAGATGATGGACCGTATCATACTGATTAATAAACTGAACGAGAAGACTTCTTTAGGTGGTCATATGCTAGACTTGGTTTTCAGCTGATATAGACGGTGATCTAGTGCAAGGGTGTGTGTTGATGAAATATGTTGTATGTCCCCGGTGCATAAATTGGTAACCTTTGAAATTTCATACATGAGGGAAGCAGTGCAGAGAAAAAAGATTACGTTCAGATTGCGAAAGAATTTTAAACCAGAAATACTGATTAACTCTAGGAAATTACTATTAATTGTCGTGAAATCTGTGAACATGGCTCGGTGTTACGTGGAAATTGTGCTACCTGCCTGGTTAAGCTATATAATGGTTTAGCTAAAGATGATAATAACATCCTCTGTCATCTGAGTGAAAAGGAGATGGTGTTGAGAGATCATGCACCTTGGTTTAATGCGGAAATACTGAGGGCAAAAAGAGAGAAGAAAAGAAAGACTGTAGCTTATGCAAAAACAGATGAGGCAAGAAGCGCATACCAGGAGGCAGAAACAAAGAAAATGCAAACTGTGATAAAACGGAAAAGAATACTATCGGAATAAGGTTGTGGGAGGCGGGCCGACATCAATAAATTATATAAGGGTGCTTGACAGTTTGAGTGGAAACAGAAAGGTTAACAAGCTTCCGGATGGTTTCTCGGATGAAGTGCTGGCAAATAAGTTTTAGACTTTTGACAAGAAAATTGAGAAAGTTATCATGAACTGAGGCGACTGCGGTTACCTATGGATCCTGGAAACTCCAGTCCCCTGAAATAAAAAAGTTAACAGCGCTTTTCCCAACAGAGTGGATGTAACAGCTGTAGAAAACTATCATACACAGGTGAACCTGACGTACTGTGATGGTGATTCCTTGCCGATAAAGTGACAGCCATTAAGAGTGGAAACTTTGAAGTGATTTCTTAAATATTATTATGACTGAAGTGATAAGTTAACACTAGTATCAACAAGGCTTTCCCTGAGAGTGAGGAAAGCGGCGATCGATGAAACCTATCGATTAAAGGTAAACTGGACCCACAGTGTTTAGTTCCTCTAGACCAGTATCAACTTGACGTTTCTATCAAGATACTTGAAAATGTGATCTTAAATCAGCTAATGGAGCATTTGCTAGTGAATTACAGGCTTTACGGATAATGAATCTGCCTACAAGAGGCTTTACTCAACTGAAACTACTCTCTGTTTGGTGGTAAACAACTTGCTTGTGCTTATGGATGAAGGGAAGTGTGGTGTTCTGATTTTGTTAGACTTAGAGTGCTGCGTTTGACACGGTGGAGCACAGTCTATTGCTTCAGGATTATGCAAGAATATTGGAATTGAGGGTGGTACGGCGCTGCTGGATTATCTGAGGAGTTACCTTGAGAACAGAACTTACTGTGTGCAAATATGGGTAAAATCGTTCTCCCACTCATAAACTTTTAAAGAGTGAGTCCCTGGAGAGAAGTGTACTGGGTCAATTTTATTCTGTGTTTATACTATTGGTCTTTCACATTTTGCTAAGAAGGCATGAAGGACTTTCTGAAACCTGGGGTGCTGATGATACATAAATTCTATTTGTCGCTGAGTGACGTGGAAAACACACACTGAGAAGATAAGCTGAGCAGAATTGGTGGATGATGTCAGGAAATGGATGAATTCCCTAACCTGAAGCTGAATGAGGATAAAACTGAATGCTTGATTGTGCCAGGGGAAGAACAAGGATGTCCAGGAGGCTAGGTGTTTCCATCTTCGGATAAAAGATGACACTAACGACTGTAAAAAAAGTCTGATCAAAGATTTAGGTGTGTGATACTTGACTGCACTCTCTATCATTCAAAGAACAGATCAGTCAGGTGGTGAGAACTTCCATGAGGCTACCATCTGAGAAATATTGCATTTGTCAGCTAAGAAATACCTGGATGAGGTAAGACCATGAAAGATGTATATATAGCAGCATATATATATGCGGCATATGCAGAGCATATATGTGGCGGTTAAGTATACATATATGCAGCAAATGTCTAAACAGAAAGCTGGAATTATTGTAACCTCCTTTACGGTAGCCTTCCTAAATATCACTGCTGAAGAAACTACAACTTGTTATGAACAGAGCTACCAAGGCCTAACAAAGAGTCTGCATTGAGAAATAACACCTGCACTCACAGACTTTATTGGTATGAACATCAATTATAAGAGCTAACAAAGGGTCACCCCCCCGTGAGAGAATAACACCTGGCACTCCACGAACTTGGCATTGGCTATATCAAAGTACACATAATCTACAAAATATTTGTCTTGACTTATCAAAGCAATGCACGACTTGGTAAACCTGGATATTTGAGAAATATTCTACAGGATTTTCATTTGGAGACTTCCATGTATCACTGTGAGACCCCACAGTACAGAACAGTATAGACTCCTAAGTGGAGCTCAGGTCAACCTGGAACTGGAACTTTAGAGCATTTGAGAAGAGTGACCCACAGCTCTTGGATCAGTTATGTGTAAAGCATGGTGGTGCAGAGAAGAGCTTGACAAGAAAGTGGCATTGCAAGGAAGAAGGTAAGATCTTTGAGACAAATCATGAATGGCAGAAGTGTGAGTTATGCAGTAAAGAGGGATTGAAATACAGGTAATTAGTACCAACCCCTCACATATGCAAGAGAAACGAGGCCTGGAATGAAAGTCAGAGGTCTAGAGCAGTGCGACCAGTGAAATGAGTTATTTGAGAAGTGCTTGTGGTGTGAGTAGAATGGAAGGAATGAGTAATATTGAGAAGTGTGTATTGCAGCGTTTGGAGATGTGCCTACGGGGTGAAGGAGAAGCGTGGAGTGGTGGAAGAAGTGAAGCGACAGACTTTAAAGTGGTTTGGCCACATGGAGCGAATGGGAAGGAGAGTAAGATGACCAGAAGGGTGTATGTAAGGAGTGAGATAGAGGAGGAACAAGAGAGGGACGACAGCTTGGTGAAAGCTGGAGTGATAGGGTGCAAAAAGGTACACGTTAGGAGAGGGGGGAAAGATCTTTTGAGAGAAACTTTGAGCAGGCAAGGAGGGAGTGTCTGGATAGAGATAGATGGAAACTTCTGTAATGTGTGATGACTTCTCCATACTGGAGTGTCTGTGGGTTGTGTGAGTGCCAGGTGTGTGGCGTCACTGGCACACTACAGCGCAACAGTGGAAGCTGGCAACAAAACACCAGCAACTGAAATATTACAAAAAATACCACTGACAAATGACAGGACTTAGCGAGCTGCACACTGTTCACTGACTGACAAAGACACCCACCTGTGTGCTGGATGATGGAGGCGTGGTTGAAGTGCTGCGCTCACCATGTCAAGTTCTTCAGCTCCAAGCCATGATGGATCCACAGGTCTGGGGCTGGACGCCAGGCTTGACACTCTCACTTAGCTGCCGCCAACTACCCAAAGAGTGATGCATCTTATAGCTGCTAAATACTACCTGAGTGCTGCTGCCCAGCCTCCTGGGGCTGTCCAGAGGGGAGATGGAAGGCACATACGAAATCTTCAAGAAACAGGATGGATATTCAAAGGTATGAGGTTTGAGTTCAACCAATATATTGAATTAATTTAAAGTGGCTCTAGCCAACACACTACCAAGCAATCACAAGTTAAAACAAATGTGGCTATACCAAAGAGACACAAATGCATCACAAACAGAGGTCCTTGTTACCCACTGCAACTATGTATATTTCAAAATGAAAGTCCATCTTGAACATTTCCTGAACAAGTTTGCTTTTTTTCTTTCTCTAATCTTGGCAAACTTAAGTCTTTCTGGATTCTTGTGTAGTCTCCATCCTTCATAAAGTGAATAAAAATTCCACCAAAGTCAGTGTAAAGGATCACTGAAATGAGTCATGGGATGAAACACTGTGAAACTGTCCTGCCACCTTACAATGCTTTGGCTAAACCACCTTGACCATGACAGTACAGCGTGGTGGCCAAGAAGGCCCCCAACAGTCATAGCTCCTGCACCATAGCGATCACCAACACAATCAGGCCTCCTCATCCACACCAGCCTGAGGGCTCACCGATATACTTGTCAGCAGCTGAACACAGGAGCAGATGTATAATATTTTAACATTGAAAGCCAATCAATCAGTCAGTCAGTGAGGGCCTCTGCCAGCCTGCCTCACCAAACTATGACTACATTCTTGGGGTTCACATGGAGTCCCCATGGGTACCTTCCCGCCTGCATGTACCTCCCAGCAGGATCCATCAGCTACTCCTCCCAACTAGACTTATCTTTACTAAGTTGTCTCACCCATAAACAACCCTGGTAAGCGGGGTTTACCCTGCCCACAGGGCCGATGGCATTCACAGGCATGCAGGTAATGAATATCCGTCAGCCTCAGGAGGAGTGCTCCATGATGAGGGACATTATGGTGCAGGACCTGGCATGTATAACTGGGAGAACAGTGACTGATGCACCACCTTGTGGCTCCCTGAACCCTAACACTTCCTTACCTGGAAGTCGTGACTTTCCATGGAGAATGGACCAAAACAACTGACATTGGCAAGTGCATCTTGTGCAAATACTTCCCTTGAAATCAGTCCATGGACAGTGAAAGGGTGGAGCCAGTCCCATCCCCATCACCAGTCACCGACGGATTTGGTCCGTGGTGAGAATGTCCGTAGCCTGGAACAAATAAAATTACTCCCTCAATAATCTTTTTTAACCATAACCTTTAGTAATGAGCAAGATTTGGCTTTACCGTGCCAGCAGCAACAGGCCTGATAGATGATATAAACTGATCCTGTGCATTAATATATATTGTTATAGCCAAACATACAGGTGATGATTTCCTCTCTCTCTCCCTCTCTTTTTTGCGTCATGACCTAATATTGCTTGATAAAACTTCTTCTGGTGGGTCTGATAGGTCAGCCCAAGGCAGTGCTTAAGTGGCCTTTCAAACATGATCCCTACCTTCTACTGGGTTAAATGCCTTATGTAAGCTCAATGGGCTCTTTGGAGGGGAGCCTCTGGATGACCCCAGCCAGTAGTGGCTCAGAACAAATTCTTGTTATAGTGGCTGACAGGATGCTTATGGTTTCTTTGTATTTCTGGCCCACGCCTACACCATGACCTAGAGTCTTTTCATTTATTTACTATATCGAGTCTTTTTCACATCAAGTGAAGGTGTGTTCCATAACTGTAGTCTAGTACATCACTGTGGTTTCCCAGCACACAACTCTTTTTATTTTTTGTATAATTTAAGATGCCATCCTGGTAGCCCATCAAGCTCACTGATCCTCCGCTGTTCCGCTGCAGCAACTGCAGGTGAAGGTGGTGGTGGACAGCTGGCCAGGAGAACCAGGACAGGTCAGAGCCACCAGCAGGTGTTCAAACCACCAGGCATAAGAGGACTCCACTTAAACCCACAATGGGAAAAATTAATGTGGGAAAAAGAGTAATTTTGGCACAAAACTTCAAAAGTTCCCCATCATGCATTTATATATATATATATATATATATATATATATATATATATATATATATATATATATATATATATATAAATTCTAAGTTCCCGCAAGTTACTTTAAGTTTAAGTTTAGGCCTATGGGGTCTGGGCAGATTGGATCCAAATACATGCGCCCATTCGGTATGACACAGCAGATTTAATTGAGGAGCAGTTTAGGACAGATGAGAGTTGCCTGAAGTTGTCATTTCACTTTGACAGAATAACATATTATTACACCTTTGAAGAATATCTGCATACTATTCTGTTACAGTTTAGTTACCAATGGTTGCTATTATGATACATTATACGGCCAAGTTAGTAAAGACTAGAGGCTGATTTACCTAGTAAAAAACATATCAAGTTAGCAACATTAGCGCAGGAGGATATAATAATGTAGAATCCTTTTTTTATGCTTTAAGAAAGAATAAATGAATCATTTACACCTTGAATAGGTTGTTTCTTTTATCATCTTTAGGCCACATCATTGTATAGAATACTTTTTACTCAGAAAAAGGTAAATAAAATCAATGATTTAATCATTGATTAATCAATTCAATTAATCATTGCCAACCCTATTGTGCTGTTTTCTAATACGTATGAGTTCATTTTTGAAGTATTTGCAAGGAATCAGTAGAAAAATCAATATCCTCAAACACTAATATTAGCTCACCCTATAAGGTCATAATTTTTCTCTGTGCCTCATCACAGCAGAAGTTCAACTGCAGGATTCTGTAGAAATTTGGGACTGGTGAATATTTACTGAAGAAGAACGAGGCTTCCAGCACTGGGTCTCACCTGATGGTCTTGCAGCAAACTCCACACACACTGTTGATAAGCAGGGCTGTATCAATAGGGCAGGTCACATCAAATGGCGTGACGTAGCAGCTGGAGGATGAGGACGAGAAGGTGAATTCGCTGTTGTGCCACTTGAGGTCAAAGTCAGTATTAACAGAGTCAGGTATTACAAGGACGGAGGAAAACATAAGAAAAGGGTCACTGGATGAAGGACTGGCAGCAGAATGAGACATGAATGACATGGGAGGATGAGGAAGGGTGTGAGGGTCTTGCAGGAAAAGAGGATGTGTAAGTGAAGGATAAGGATGTATGAGGAGGATGTAAGTGTATAGGGACTGTTTGCAGAAGGAAAAAGAGGATGCATGGAGTTATGGATAGGATGTGTAGGTGGACTGTTAAGAGTGAATAAGGGGTTTGCTGGGACAAAATTATGGAAGTAATGGATAAGGATATAGAGGAGAATGTAAGGAATTGAATGAGAGGGGCTGTTGTAGGAGGAGAAGGATGCAGAGTTACGAATAAGATGTGGAGGTGGATATGGGCGAATAAAGGGAGTGTGTGTGGGGAAACAAGATATGTAGAGTAGTGAATGGTTCTTCTGACAAATATTAACTTTTCACGCTGCTTTCTGTGTTGATGCAAGTAGCAAGTCGTGACTGATGCAAAGAACATGAGATAAAACATATATTTTCCAGCTGATGACTGCCTCCTAAACCAGCCCCAACAACACACTACCCAAAACTGACTCTTTATTTCCCATTCTTCATGCTTATGTTTGGAACAGCATCCTAGTAATGCACAATTGTTGTTTAGTTGTTTCTGTCAGGTTGCCTCCTTGAAAAAAAAAATATGTAATAATAATAAATAATAAATAAATAAATCACCTGGTTCTGGCTCAGCATAGTGTCCTTGCAGCACCACAGTGAGGCGTCAGCACCAGCCTCACCCACCACCAGGTCCAGCGTGGGTGCCACCACCTCCTCCTCCTCTGTTTGGGTGCGGGCTTGCTAGTACCGGGTGCCCGTCACCCACATGTTGAGCTCAGGCTTGTCTAGCTCCATGTTGGGTTCAAGGAGATGGAGAACTTTGATATGGACTAATCATAACAATACAACAAATTTTTCCGGCCCTTAACCGTCCACTACGTTAGCACAGATTTTTGCCTTCACTTGCAACAGTAACACTAGTCCAACAGTCTTTCTCTCGCTACTGTCTGTAGTTGGATAGTAGATGTTTCCCATGGTAATTATTGGTGTAACAGATATCCCATCTGAAAGGTGCGGGATTCCACTTTCTTCACTGAACTGTAGCACGGACTTTTGTTCCATTTATAACCAGCCTTGAGGTCTGCTGCTAGGGAAATCCACCAGTCGAAGAGGGTTAAACTGGGCAGAACAAGATAACAAATAAGATAGACTAACAGACAACAGGTGAAAGACAGATAACAGGCCACAATAACCAATGAATATACAGCTAACATTATGACCACCCAGGAAATATCTGAGAGTTCAAATGAACCCAAGGAGGAATGAGCCTGAACGATGATGAGTCTAGTAGCAACTCAGATACCACCTCCTTTCCCTCAATAATTCTCTCATGGTCAGGGTCTTACAATATGGAAGCTAACTGCTGATATTAATATAGAGAAATGCACCTACCATGTGTGTTTGTGTGTGTGTGTGTGTGTGTAGAGTATTATGAACTCAATAAATGTTTTAACTATGATCTGCCATAAGATATCTACCTTCACTTCTTTGTAAAATGAGAAACTGTTATGGACTCATCATCCCATTTTTTTAGAGGTGAATGTAACTCAGACTCAATAAATGGTTATTTATGATATCATTAGGCCAATGACTGTGGTTCCTACCAGAAGACCTCACCCAAGCTATAAAATGAGTCAAATGTTTCTACTAAAATTCAGTGAGAAATGCAAAGTCCTGCACTTACTTGGGAGGATATCAGCACATAATACATAGGAAACACTCCACTATCACAGAAGGCAGAAGATTTTCAGACTAGCGCAGTGAGCAAATCCCGTGCCAATCGCACGGCAGGCCTAACAAAATCTTCCACCTTCTTGGCTCCAACAAATGAAAGTGGCTAATTCAAAATCCCCTGTCTTCGGGAGGAATCACTGCAGGTCTGCATACCTACTTGGCCAGAAGTCAGTCACAAATAGTCATCTTCACCAGCTTATCAATGATGTAATAAATTTCTTGCATCCACGATCTTGGAGTAGATGTCCACTTACGTCTTGGTCCCAGAACGTGTAGCCACAGCAGCACATTGTGCTGTGCAGGGGGCTGCCATACACTGAAAATAATGATCAGTCAGCGCCACAACAACAGCTGGACCACAAGACACTACAAATAACACAAGTGACTCCTATCACCAATCACTATGTAGGTTTTTCTTGGCCAAAACATGAATGGCCACATGTAAACAAAATTATACAAATATTTATTTATATAAGTTATCTCATTCTATACTAACTACATATATTAGAGTTTATACTGTTTGTTGGGAATTAAATTAAGTATTGATGGATAAGGAAATTACAATTGGGAAGGATAATTTGAAGGGGACAGAGGATGTAAATCACAACACTGAAGCATCACCCTTCAGATAACTGTGGCTTGTCAGTTCCCTGTTTCATAGAGTCATTGGTGAGGTCCCCGCCAGGAGATGGACTGATATGGGCAGTGCTAGATCAGGCCATCAAATTGCTGCAAGATGGAAATGGAAAATGAAAATGAGGAGCTGTTACTTGTAATTCTCAACATGGAAAACTCACTTACATTAAAAGCTCATTGAAATGAAATGGGAAAATATATTGTCCCTTAGATGTGCATTTTCTAGCAGAAGACCTCATCAGGCTACGGAGTGGAACAAAGTAATGCTACAGATTCAATAGAAAATGTAGTCCCTACTGCCTTAGAGAGGATATCCTTTAATACCATGGGAAACCTCCGCTATCCTGCAGAACAGAGAAAGACTATGAAACTATATATATGATACTGGAAGCTAACAGTGGAAATCCAAACCCGTGCCAACCGCAGCCCCGGACAGTTAACCATCTGCCCGATACAGACCCCATAGAGGCACGGAGGGTAGACGACCAGGGCTTACATGTCCCAACACCTACGCCCGCCACAGCACCGCTACAAGCCAGGGGAGCACAGGGATAAGGGGAGAACACGTGGATGCATAAGGATAACACCAAAGGCACGGGCACAGTGTCCTTCCTCTCTCCCAGCGCAAAATCAAACAAACACTAGACAATGATGGCTGGGACTATTGTAGAAGAACGTTGCAGATTGTCGTGCAAGTTTTCTCATGTTTCCCAATTTTCCATCCCCAAAACTGTTTCTGGGTCACAATATGATATTTATTTGTGATTATTGTTGAAATGGATTTAATATTCATGTTTCCTGGTGATATTTATACGGGAGAAACTGGTAAGTAATGCTCAGGTACGACAATCCTGCCTTCATCATCTCGCCTCGTGCATTGCATTTTTGTTTTGACATCCAACAAACTATAAACATCGAAGATCAACGGTTTTAATGATAACTATCTGAGTCTCTCGTTATTAGGCGCAGGAACGGATTTGGGTGGAGATCGGCAAATATAACAGGCTGACTGTACCGACTGCTTGACTTCACGCCGTGTGACTCGCCAGCGATACAGGGTGTCGTACTTGGAACATTGTACGCT